>NW_015169184.1:1030737-1100231 GCF_001447785.1 Gekko japonicus | reverse complement strand
GGCCGGAGGCCTCTGCATCCCATTGCCGGCCCTGGAGTGAGTGGGGGGGAAGGGACCCAGCCTCCAGTTGTCGGCCCAGGAGTGGGTGGTGTGGGAGGGGAAGGGAGCGGGCAACCGGAGGCTTCTGCCTCCTGGAGCCTGGAGAGGGTGGGGTTTGCAGAGGGGTGGGACCTCAGACAGGTAGAATGCCATAGACTACACCCTCCAAACCAGCCATTTTGTCCTGGGTAACAATTGCTGCCAATCTCCAGGTGAGGGCTACAGATCACTCACAATTACAACTGCTCTTCAGGTAGCAGAGATCAGTTCCTCTGGAGAAAACAGTGGACTCTGTCATTATACCCTGCTGAGGTCACCACAGCAAATTGACACTGTTTGCCCAAAGCCAGAGCACTGCCCCAGAGCCTCTTTCTAGATCTTGTTGTATTGCTTTCACAACGGGCTTTACTGCTAGTAGTCAATAAAGTGCAACTCATTCTGAATGGAGAGGGTCCTGGTTTTGTGGGGTGTTGCCTATCTGAGGTTTAATCTGACCCACAGCCATAAACATCACTTGCCCTATGCTGTTTATCTCTTCATTGTAATTGCACCTCAGCTACTGAAGAAATAGTGATGGACCATGATGAAAGGTTTTTTTCTCTTCCATACAAACAAGGATGCAAAACTATGGTTTAATCCTGATTTTAAACCCTGATTTGTGAGGGGAGGAAGAAAAACATAATTTGTGTTCAGACATAATGAGTAACTACGATTTGTCACAGAAACAGATATCGTTCATTAGAACACGGTACTTGACAGGGGTGGTGTAAAACCCAAATAATCCCACAGGCTCATTGAGGTGGTGAAGGTTTTTTTGTGTGTGGCTACGTCTGAAGCATGCCACTGTTTTGGAAAGTCCAGAACTGTCCTAAAATCCAAACCGACGAACTTACAATGCAATTCTATGTTTCTCCATATGTAAACAGGAAGCGCAATTTAACAAAGGAGCCAATTTCCTAGAAAATGAGGTCAATGGAGATCTTCAGACAGAGCACTATTAGAAATGTTGTATTTCCTGAATCAAGCAGGGGGTTGGCTCTTGCCAGCTCTGTGATACTATGATATCAGTGCCATTTGCCACTTCTCCACAGACTAGCTTAAGGCAGCTAAAGCAGTAAAACAAACCCAATAAAACAGCAGTGTAAAATGATATAGTTAAACCAGGACAGAAGAAGATGACATAAAACAGCTAGTCAAAACCTGGGAAGAAAAATATTTTTTTTCCTGAAGGAAAGTAAAGTGATCTTGGGGGTGGGGGGCATTTGTGAAGATTGGTGTTTTAAATGGTATTTAAACAGAGGTGTCTGTGCTGTGTAGTTCCGTGCTGTGTAGTTCAGCCAGAGTGGTCTCTAGTCCAACATTCTGCTGACAGATTGGACCGGGATGGCCTTCTAGATGCAGTTCTTACACATGAGACATCAGGGGAACAGGATAAACAACCCAGCAACTTGTATTTTCCACCAAGGATAGGAGAAATAGGTATATTCAGTAATGAAGCTAAAAAATATTTACAAACATTACACAGCTTTTGCTGGGCAGATCAAGTCACAACATTTTGTACCAGTGCCTGGGTGCACAAACCAGGGCGATTTCTCACTAGGCACTTGCGCGCGAACCAGTTAACCACTAACCTTTTATTTATGAGGCGATTATTGCCTTTCCTGCAACCTTGTGATTGTCACAGTGTAAATCTGAGCTCCTCCCAGAAACTAGAAATCAGTACCCCTCAGCTACAGTCTCTTCCTCAAGCATTCACCATGCTAGCCTGCTTTATCCCCCCCCAAAAAAAAGACAGACTCTGAGAAACTTCTTACTCTGAAGTTTCCTGAGAAAGGATTTTCAGCCTACCCCCCTATAAGCCCACAGCCTGTCTCCACACATTCACTCTTTTAGCCTCCTTATTCTCAAAACAGGCTCTGAGATGCCTACATTTTTCTGAGACAAGTTTGCTCTAACTTAACACTCTGGAGGTACAAGCCCTGTCTGATCTGATCTAACAGTGTAACAGCTTTTTCTCTCTGGCTTGCCCCTGCCATCTGGCTTCTTCAGCTGTCCGTGGGCCCTGATTGGCTGTTAGCAGCTCTGCACACACGCCAAACAGGCATACAGGGGATTGGTGACTGACAGAAGGGGGGGGGTAGTTTTAGAAGGTAGCTGTGTTGATCTGCAATACAGCAACTAGATTCAAGGCCAGTAGCACCTTCGAGACCTGCAAGATTTTCGAGGTATGAGCTTTTGAGAATCAGAGTTCCTTTTGTCAAACACCAGAAGGGGGCTAGGACTTCTGCCCATCTGTTGTAGCCTTCCAGTGGTGAGGCACTGGAAAAAAATCCTGTCTCTGGTCACCACCCACCTCATTGTCAGCAAGCTGCCAATGTTTTGCCAATGTTTGTTTTCATTCGCTGTATGTGAGTGCGCTTGCATCCTTCATTGTAGAATCGTAGATGCGCATGTCTATGTAGCTCGCTGAAACAATTATCTAGCTCAAGGCCACAGGTGGAAGCAGAGCTTGTTAGTGCGGAGAAGCTCTCACTAAACACCGTGAGAAGAAGATAACGTGAGAAGCTTGGGACCGTTAGTTTTCAGGCTTAAGGGCGTGCGCGGGAACTCCCGCAATTGGCCCGTAGTAGTTTTAATGTTTATTATATGTTATGCCATTGCTTTTACCCTTCATTCTGAACAGTGATCCTGTTATGCATCTTCAGCTCTAATAGTTACCTTTTCTTCAAAAGCGTGCTTATTATGATGCAAGGAGGAGTCTGACACTCATGTCCATGGGAGGTGACAAAGAGCCCAGTGCTTTAAAAATAAAAAATAAAAGGATCTTAACTTGCAGGCATACCGATACCGGGGGTGGGTGGTCCCTCGGTGACTTCCAGGTAAATGTGGACGGAACTGTGGCCCTGTTTCATACAAGGCTGTGTGACAGAAGGATATCCATGTAATACTTTTTAATGGGACCAATCAAACTGTCAAAAAACATTGCACTTCCAGGCTCACCAGAACTCTCCATCAGGCTGTATGTTACAAAATTTACAAAGATGGAAAGGTGGAAAGCAGATTCTTTAGGCCATGGTGTTAAATGTCTGATCCTGAATGCATTGTCTGAGGAGTGCTAGAAACCATGCATCAGATTGTGCTGTTTGTCTAGGCTTGATGCTTGCAGATGCAACCTCAAGAGCACATCCTTCCTTAAATAGGACTACTACAGAGGCTGAAGGTGGGACCGTGAGGGAAGAAGACTTCCCTGAGGTCTACCTGGTTCACCCTAACTTCTAGACCAACCAAATGCCAGATGGCTGGCCAGAGTGGCAGGGCTACATGTGGAGGCTGGATCCCTTCAGACAAGAGCCTGCCTGGGCAATGACTACCTTCTGCTCTCCAGATCCTTCCCTTCTCCACCCAGGGCTCGATAGGCACTTCCGCTCATAGCAGACAGCCAGATTTTTTCCCCCAGCCAGTCAGATGTCCAGTCCTACAAGGGAGTGAATGCAATGTATAACATTGGTGGTAGATTCTAGGTATGGCAGAACTAAAAGTGAGGCCTGGCACAATGATAGCTGGGGCACTATTTAATACCCATGGGGAATGTTTAGAGGAGCTACCAATATCCCCCCTTGCAGAATTATGCAAAGCCCCCACTTTCCCTGTTCCTACAAATCTAAACATTTCTTCCTGTTCATCACCTTAAGCACTAGTTTTATGGTGTCTGACTGCCATCTAAAGGTACAAAAGGTATTGTGTTGAAAATATTTTTGTCAATAGCACATGTCCAGTTCATTCCTTTTTTCCCCTTTATACTTTTGTGGAGACAGGTAGGTTTTGGCTGTTGGAACTGTGCTATGGTGCAGGTGGTACAGCTGTAACCTGTTACTGAACGTCTTATTTAAAAGTACATGGTGCTTGGGAGGAAACATTCTGTGTCATTTTCCATGAGGGTGCAAGGCACCGGGCTTGATCAGGCAGTAGTTCGTCCCCAGCATCATAATTGGGAGCAAAGTCTCAAGTGAACCCTACAGTAAACCCGTTATGTGACTGTCTCAGAGTGCTATATGATTATCTGTTCAATGGAAGAAGAATTTTGTTGTGTGGCTGCTTCTAAAATCTGGAGAAGACTCATGGTACTTGAAACAAGGGTGCAAAGCA
Source organism: Gekko japonicus (assembly GCF_001447785.1). Taxonomy (NCBI): domain Eukaryota; kingdom Metazoa; phylum Chordata; class Lepidosauria; order Squamata; family Gekkonidae; genus Gekko; species Gekko japonicus. Next base: position 1,096,046 of record NW_015169184.1, on the reverse strand, counting down.
GGGAAACTTGTAATTATTTATATTGTTTATGTATTTGAAGATGGTTAGGTTCACTTTGGGGGGGGATATTTTGTATTTTTTAATACGTGTGTGCGCGCGTGCACCTGGAAGTCATGGCAACCCCTAGTAACTGACTGTGTGTGCTCTTGGAAATCATGATTGACCCCTGCTGGGGGCCTGGAGGATATTCAGAGAGGTGGTTGAATAAAGCCTGCCCCTGCCTTCCGCCTCTGGTATTCCAAGGAGGTCTCCCATCCAAGTACTTGCCAGAGTCGACCCTGAGATCTGAGGAGATCAGGCTTGCCTGAGCTATCCAGGTCAGGGCATTAGGTTCACTTTTGATTATTTTACAATATATTTTGCCATTGTTTTGGTTTTGGGGGCCCTTTATGCAAGTAGATAATAGGTACCACTTCAGTGGGAAGGTAACGGCGTTCCGTGCGCCTTGGTGTTTAGTCATGCCGGGCACATGACCACGGAAACATCTTCGGACAGCGCTGGCTCTTCGGCTTTGAAACTGAGATGAGCACCGCAACCCTAGAGTCGGATTCGACTGACTTTCGAGCAAGGGAACCTTTACTTTTACCTATTATGTCTCATATTTTGATCACTAGGTTTTCTGATGAAACTGTTCCTTTCTGTTATTGTTTATCCTGTGTACTCAAGAACAAATTCTTGTTCTTGAGAAACATCAGGGATAGCTTAGGATGGGGTAGCCTGAGAGGCACTGGGAGACATGGGAGGATCCCATCAACTCAGGCTTCTGGAGACTGATTCTGATGTGGAGAAGGAATCATGGCACATGCTCTGGAGTCTCTCACATTACACCAGGGGTGTAAAAACAGTTTCTCCCACACTTTCTGATATTAAGAACCCACTTAAAACTTGTAAACAGTGAGCCACAGTTTGTTAAAATAATTTTTTAAGATAATTGCACAGCTCATGAGTATAATCTCCCATAGGTAATAGAAGTAAGAAAGGCAGAATTGTGTGTCGATTAACAACTCCACCTAGAGTGTTTTGGTTTAGTAGTATCCAAGGAGGGAAGGGGGCAATACCAAAGAATATCAGACCCTAAATCAGGGGGTGTCAAACATAAGGCCCGGGGGCCAGATCCGGCCCATCCAGGGCTCTTATGTGGCCTGCGAGCAACTGATGCAAGGGAGGGAGTGCTGGCGGGGGAGTGCTGGGGGGGGAGTGGACAGAGCCACTCCATTATGGCTTTAGCACAGCAGAACAACCTCGCCTGCAGCAGTCAAGCGTCGTGGGAGCGTCTGCCCAGTGCTGCGCCACTGCCTCTCCAGTCTGCCTAGGTGGGTTTTCCTCTGCACCCCCCTCCCAGCCCAGGGGGCCTTACAGTGAGGACATACCAACTTGGAGCTTGCCAGCTGCTGTCTTTTATACAGTTTCTATCTCCAGTACCTGGCATTACATTCTATGGCACACATGGCCCGGCCTGACAAAGAGACATTTATGTCAGATCCGGCCCTCGTAACAAATGAGTTTGAGACCTCTGCCCTAAATTGTAGCATTTCACCAAGGTTATCTACTTGGGTTCACTGTTCCTAATGTCCTTTTGTGTATTCTTTTAAGAAAACAGAATTTGCATTGCAGGGGAGGGGGTCACAAGCAGTGCCCCAGTAATTTATGTTCAGAGAAACAAACAGTGCTGCACCTGCAGGGGGGGAACACAAATTATCACACTGCAAAGGGGTATGGCACCTTTAAAGAGAAGAGAGCGTATGAGAGTCCTGCTTATTTGTCACTTAGCAACCAGATTTTCAGAGACTTGCAGTTCAGCTTTAGTATTGGGAGAAAAGGTTACAAGGAAAGCAGAGGGGAGAAGAAAGAACTCAGGAAGGTGACTGAGCCCCAAAGTAGTTAGACAAATTGATGCCTGGAGTTGAAATGAAATTTAGGAAATTTCCTCCGGGGGGGGGGGAACTCAGTTTGAAATAAAAGGTGGCTGCATGAAATACATTTAAGCCATTGCATACATGATTGAAAGTAAAAGATGGAGAAAGGGGATTGGTTGAATTTTGACAGAGTTGATTAGAGGTTTTTGAAAATAATTGTACTTTGGGGGGGATTACAGCTTTACAGTACAGTTGCACGCAGAGTTACACCCTTCTGTGTCCATTGAAGCCAGTGGGCTTTGAAAACGTTAGCTGTGTTTAGGAATGCACTGTGATGTATAGGCCAATCTAGGCATCTTTACTGAGAACCATCAAAGATGAGTTCAAAGGGAGCCACTTCCTGCTCATTGCGCAAGAGTGCTCATGGCTGTGGCTGTAGACATCCAGAGGATCTGAATGGCCCTTTTGTACTGTTTCTGCTAGGTCAGAGATTGGCCTTGTCTTATTGTAATCGGCAATTTTTGTTGTTGTTGTTGTTCAGTCGCACTGTCGAGTCTGACTCTTCATGGACCACATCATGCCAGGCCCTTGCTCAATTATTGACAATAATTGAAAATAGGAACAATAATGGTAAAAAAAAAACTAGGGCCAGGTATTTATTACAAGCACAGACTGCAATTTCCCTTTTATATTTTCATCTGTCCTTTGTGTCTGATACCAAGAGAATCCAATCAGTGCCACCTGCTGAAAGGTAAAATACCACAAAGGAACATGTCAGTCTTTCTTCCTTATTGCAGAAATCAGCCTCTCCCTCCCCATCCCCCTTTCCAGCTGCGGTTTCTGTAAACTAAACATGCCCTCCAAGATACAAAAAGACCAGCTGCTGGTTGAACACAAGCTGTGTGCAGCTTGCGCCAAAATGGCTGGGGACAGCATCCCTTTTGGGATCTCTTGGTCTAATTAATGCTCTGGAGCAAGGAGAGTCCCTGGTATATTCTCTGCTGTGCCAGTGTGCAGGGCACACCCTTGGCAAGTTCAGGCACTGGAGGGAGTCCTCCACTAATTGCTTGAAATCTCCTTGTTGTTATTGAGCTGTCAGCAGGCACACACAGCAGGTATCATGCACGCTCAACATCCTACCTGAAGAGATCTGACCCTTTGTCAGTCTATCTAACCTCTTTTCCTTATGACCTGGATGTTGAGCAGCCTTGCCAATCTCCCAGCATTGTGCTGAAAAAGCTACAAATGAGGGATCAGTGCAGCTCAAGGCAGAAACTCTCTGAGCAAACTTAGGACTCCTCCTTTGGGAACTATGGAATTGCTGAGGGTGGGTGGGTTATATGTGTTTTCCGGGAATGAGGCTTAGGCTATTGATTGTGTTACATTCTCTGCTAAGTTCTTAAGAATGTGATCAGTTACAGCATAGGCCCTTTCTGTTGCTGCCTGGCTGTTGTGGAACAGGAGCAGTGTTCCCTCTAAGCTGAGAGAGGCTGTGTGTCACAGGGACAGGCTAGAGAGGGAACCCCCTTACCAGAGGCCAGGAAGTGCTCCTCATGAGGAAAGCCCTGAGGCATGTCTGGAAGGAAAAGGGGGCTTCAGCAGCTCTGAGAAAGCGCAAGACGGATGCCAGGTGGAGCTGGGGAGAGCTAACAACCCCAGAGACGGGTGAGCCAGCAGCCATTAGTGACAGCTGGGAGCAGGTAGAGCAGCAGATCAGCCAAGCTAGGGTACTTGTTCAGGCAAGACTGAAAAAGAGCAGTGAGAGGCTTGCTGGAGAGGATGGCAGGTGAAGTAGCGAGGGGTAGCTTCATGAGGCAGGAGGAGACCTGCCAACTGTTTCTTTCCACTGTATGCCTGAAAGACTGAATAAGCACCTGGCTGAACTGACTGGAGAGTCCTGCGTGTGCTTGGGGGAATGGGGCCAACAGACTCTAGATCACGGGTGTCAAACATAAAGCCTGGGGGCCAGAACCAGCCTGTCCAGGGCACTTATGTGACCCACAAGCAACTGGTGAAAGAGAGGGAGCAGGAGACTGCTCAGGAAGGGGAGTGGGTGGAGCCACTCGGCTTCAGCACAGTGGAACAACCTCGTCTGCAGCAGTCAAGCATCGTGGGAGCGTCTGCCCAGTGCTGCACCACTGGCTCTCCAGTCCACCCGTATGGGCTTTCCTCTGCAGAACCCTCCCAGCCCATGGGGACTTGCAGTGAGGAAACACCCACTCGGAGCTTATGAGCTGCTGTCCTTTGTACAGTTTATATAGCCAGTACCTGGCATTCCATTTTATGTCATACATGGCCCAGCCCAACAAAGTAACATTTCTATCAAATCTGGCCTTTGTAACAAATGAGTTTGAGACCTCTACTCTAAACCCTTACCTAGCTGGCTGTGGGGAGCAGTACTACAGGCCACCTGGGAACTGTATGACAGAACTATTTAAAAGACCTTATGGGGCACCTGTAGAGTTATAGGTGTGGTCTCCGGTTTATTTTGTAAATGGTGTGTGTGTTAATGATTTCAGTAGATGATTCTTTTCATGTAGTATTTGTAGTTACCTGCCTTGTCGGGAGAAAGCTGGGGGATTTAAAGGCCCCAAACAAATAAATAAATAAAGATGATATGGAAGCCCAGCTGTGCCCCTTGTGATGTTTCCTAGTGTGAACTGTAGCCTTGACCCAGCTCTAGGTTTATGTATAATTTATAGCCAGTTAAGATGTGTTGGCTTGTTGTAAAGAAGGGATCTGGTAGCCTGCATCTTGAAGCAAGTGTGTGGTATTTCGAAGTCTTGCAAGTAGGTGGACGAGAACATTTTAGAACCAGGCAAGTTAGGGTGTTTCAGGGAGAGGAGTACTCTAACACTTATGGCTGTGTGAATGGCAGCAAATCAAAAACTCTTGCATACGCCGGAAGAACGCACGTTTACTGTATGTGCTTCTTTGATCCTGAAATAGTGCATTAGATTGAATGGATACTTTGACAACTGGATCAAAAATTAAATCAGTTCTTCTTTAGTATTTTTATTGAAAAAGTTCAGTTACATTGGTTTGGATGCAGCCTGTAATGAAGAGGCCAGCTCAACTGCAAAACTGCAACCCTGAAGAACTACATGAAGAGTAGTAGAAGAAGAAGATTGGATTTATACCCCACCCTTCACTCAGAGTGGCTTACAAACTCCTTTCCCTTCCCCTCCCCACAACAGACACCCTGTGAGGTAGGTAGGGCTGAGAGAGCTCTCTTGAGAACTGCCCTTTCAAGAACAGCTCTGACAGAACTATGGCTTGTCCAAGGTCATCCAGCAGCTGCAAGTGGAGGAGTGGGGAATCAAACCCGGTTCTCCCAGATCAGAGTCCATGCACTTAACCACCACACCAAACTGGTAGAGGGGGAGGCCTGACCTTGTAAGTTGTTACAGGAATGGCTGCATTTCATCTCACTACGTGCTGTATGGCTACACTATCTTAATCAACAGCTGGACTGGGTAGAGGGCTTGGTAGCTTGTTATGACGCTCCCAGCAGCATAAAGGAGGGGAGAGAAATGGCTCGAGAGGTACACGTCATTTTAGGGAGGACACTGTCCTTATCCTCCCTTTGGACTAAGACATTTTAAGAGTGAGTGCTAGCTGATTTTAGTTGTTTGCTGTATTTTGATAAGTTGTAGAGTGCTGTATGGCTACACTATCTTAATCAACAGCTGGACTGGGTAGAGGGCTTGGCAGCTTGTCATGACGCTCCCAGCAGCACAAAGGAGGGGAGAGAAATGGCTTGAGAGGTACACGTCATTTTAGGAAGGACACTGTCCTTATCCTCCCTTTGGACTAAGACATTTTAAGAGTGAGTGCTAGCTTAATTTAGTTGTTTGCTGTATTTTGATAAGTTGTAGAATTTTTGCCAACCTTTTGTTTTTGTTTTTCTTGGAGTGACACTTCTTTATTTTTTATTTTATAATAAATGTTGCCTTGTTTATTGAACTCAAGTGTGGAACCTGAGTCTATGCACCTGGAGGAGGACCCTGAGCCTTTATCATATACAGCCCTTGGCATGGATCTTGCCACCTTCCCTTTTCTTGTGTCTTCTGAAAATCTGTTCCCAAAGGTCATAGGATGGGAATGTAGCACAGGGGGAGTTGTAACAAGAAGGAAAGGTGGGTAGAGATTCCTATTTGGCTAGGCATTTGCATAGAATTGTTCCCTGTAGGGAACAAAGCATGAAAGCCTAATGTCTATTGTCCTCTGCAACAATTGGACATATTTTTTGTGTATATGTACTGGAGTTAGCCATGGTTACTTCCCAACACTTGTGCCTTACAGCAACATGCAGAAAAATAATTGTCTGTTTGGGTTGGGTTGTAAACACACACACCCCGTACATGGAATTCAATGTTAGACTGGCTCTAGAGTAGCTCTACTTTTACTTGGTATTGAGTACAGCACCCTAGACAGCTCCTTGGCTGTAGCTCAGAGGTTCCAAATACCTCTGTTCAAGACTTCTGGAGACTTACAGTCTTTCTTTTTTTAAAAAAAAAAGATGGCTAGATTGCAACTGGAAATATGACGGTTAGTTTAGGTAGAAAAAGTTTACCCTAACTGTATTTAGACAAAATATTTAGACTATATGCAAAATATAGGGGAATGTAGGAGGGAATAAAGTTCATTGAGATTTTTAAGAAGTGTCAGATGTTTAAATGAAAGTTATGTTGCCATGTAATTATTCCTACTTTTATTTATCTATATATCTATTTATTTATTTATTGGTTCAATTTGTACCTCGCCCTCCCCGCAAAGCTGGCTCAGGGTGGCTCACATCAGTCAAACCTAAGTTGACACATAAATCACAATTAAAATCCACATAAAATCATTTAAAACAATACAAATATACAATCAAGTTCATAAACTGCTGGTGATGGTCGGTTATATTATTTACGATGGCGTATTTTAGCAATGTGCCCGGAGGCCTAGGAATCCTTTTGCTCATGATCCTTTGATATACGGGTGGCGTAGGCTATATTTCAGACCCAAGGGCCAGGACTCTGTAGTGGCCAAAGCTCTGTAGTAATGGCGGCTCTTTAACCGGAATCCTGGTGGAAGAGCTCCATCTTGCAGGCCCTGCGGAACTGTAAAAGATCCCACAGGGCCCCGATCTCCTCCGGGAGCTCATTCCGTACTTTATGAGTTCCATACAAACCTAACCTGCTCACTCTGGTCATCCTTGGAGGCCCTGCTTTGTTTCCACCCACCATCTGAGGCTAGATGTGTGTCAGCCCAAGAGCGGGCCTTCTATCTCATGGCACCAAAATTTTGGAACTCCCTCCCCAGGGATGTTCGTCTGTCTCCCTCTATTGGTGTCTTTCACCAGCAGGTGAAGACTTTGTTATGTCTGGGATAGCCCTGATAATGGTCACTGGCCCTTCTTCTAGGGTTGCTTGTCTATGTGTTTTACATTGAATTTTGTATTTTAATTGTTTAAATGTTTTTATGTTTGCCACCTTGTGGACCCAGGGTGGGTGGATAGGTGGCATAAAAATGTTCCAAATAAAATAAATAAATGGTATGTATCATACATAATGTATAACTGTTTTCTGAGGAACGGCACATCCAAAAATAAAGCCACAGGGTATTTTATGAAAACATGCATATTGGCGGAATGATGTAGTGTTAATTTGACATCTGGTCTAACGCAGCTTAAAAATGTGTTTTCATTCCAGCCCAGTACCGGGAAACTAAGATATTTCCCATTAAACAGAGACTTGTAGAAATATACTGTTCGGGTAAGGGGTGCTTTCATTTCTCAGATTTTTTTTTCTTTGCTCATTATTTTAAAATCCTGATTTGCTTCCTGTAGAGGAGCTATTTAAGACAAATGAGGTTCACCTAAGGACAAGCATCCATAATGAAGAATCACATTTCCTGCACAGTCTTCCACGAAAGATCCAAGTGCGTTTTCTCTTATTTAGGAACTGAACCTGAGCAGCTGGTTGGATCTTGGCCTACATGTACATGTCTGCAAGGTCTTTCTTTACTTTACTTTTGCTGGGGAAAACCAGAAGGAAATAAAATCATAGATGACCATACGCTTACGTTGATTATAGGCCTACTGATTCTTTCCTAAACGAAGCACATATATAGCCCTTCTTCCCTTTAAAAGGTAAAGGTAAAGGTTCCCTTGCTCGAAAGCCAGTCGAATCTGACTCTAGGGTTGCGGTGCTCATCTCCGTTTCAAAGCCGAAGAGCCAGCGCTGTCCGAATACGTTTCCGTGGTCATGTCCGGCATAACTAAACACCAAGGTGAATGGAATGCTGTTACCTTCCCACTGAAGTGGTACCTATTTATCTACTTGCAATTTCTTGCTTTCGAACTTCTAGGTTGGCAGGAGCTGGAACTAGAGACGGGAACTCACTCCATCATGTGGCACACTCGGGTCTCGAACTGCTGAACTACTGACCTTCTACAGCCTGCAGTTCAGCGTCTTAACCACTTGAGCCACCGCAGCTTTACAAACTTTACAAACGAATTATTTCATTCCCCCCTCCTCAATGGGGGACTCAAAGCAGATTACATTATCTCCTCTCCTCTATTTTATACTCATAGCAAGAACCCTGTGAGGTGGTTTAGAATGACAGCATGTGACCAACCCAAGGTCACCCAGCAAGTTTCCATGGCAGAATGGGGATTTGAACCTGGGACCTCCAGATCCTAGTCCAACACTCTAACCGCTACACCACACTGGCTCTCCAGGGCCAATTTAGGGATGCACTTCTTTCCCAACCTTGACCTTTTATCCAGCAAAGTCCTGTTTGTGTGAACAGCTTACTTGCTGATGGAACTGCTCTGTCTATGCAGATGTCTCAAGGAACAAGAGAAAACTGTATGGAAGCTGAACTTGTGACAGTCTCCATCAAGTCAATGGCTCAACTTGTGACAGTCTCCATCAAGTCAATGCACAGAGGATGGCTTAAAGAAGTTTCATAGTCCATTCTCCACTTATCTTCCCTAGATACGTGGGTGACAGGTTTGCAGTTTATTTAGAGGTCATTTAGTTTTATTCCGGTTAAATTAAGTATTGTTTAAATCCTTTCAAAAGCAGTGACAGATTTTCTTTACATGTTAAAAAGCAACACATTTATTTTATTTATCTTTCTTTTTATTTACAGTATTTCTTACCATTCTCTTATACCCAATAGGAGCCCAAAGCAGCTTACAGAAATACCAGTACAATATAAGGAAACAAACGAGGGGAAAGGTACACTAAATAACATCCTGGACTGCTTTGGGTCTACTGGGCTGGTCACTGAGAGCCACAGGCCCACTCCTCCGGCCATGCAGTACCTGGAAAAGGATGGAAATAGAAGCTTGGCTAGCAGTGTTCCCTCTAAGCTGAGTTAGCATGAGCTGGCTCACAGTTTTTTTGCCTCCAGCTCACACATTTTTGTCTCTGCTCAGGAAGGAGGGCTCCAGAGCCAACTAATCTATGCAGCAGCCAAATCGCTCGCTCACAACTTTAATGCCAGGAGCTCACAGATTCGAATTTTTGCTCACAGGACTCCAGTGCTTAGAGGGAACATTGTTAGCTAGATCTTAAAGAGTTATTGGCCATGTTCCCACAAAGGCTCCCTCTACTGCTATTCCCCCAGCTCCTGGCATCCAGAGGTGTGTGCTGCCTCCTAGGATGGGTGCCCACCGGTATGCTTTTCTGTGAGATGTGAGGAGAACATTTCTTGTGAGCATTTTGTTAAAAGGTGAATGACAGCTGCTATCCGAAAACAAATGTAAATGGAATTGTTACTCTGGTGGGGCCTCTCCACTCGCCCCCTTCCACTGCAGCCTCTTGTGCCTGCCAAAAAGCTGCTCTTAAGAGCCAGAGGGTCCTCTGTAATCGGACATTGGAGGTGGGCATCCCAGGGACTCTTAGTACCCTGAATGGTTTAATTGGCTTGGAGGAGAGGGGGATTTCAGTTGTATTTGTGGTCAATACCTGTTTCATACGTTCTTCTCCCACCCCTTCCTTCAAGGGGCTTGGGATGCCTTATGTGGCTCATTTTATTCTACCAGGAAGCCTGCAAGGTAGACTTGGCTGAAATAAGTGAATGGCTCACAAGTTATCCATGAGCTTCATGGCTGGGTAGGGATTTGAACGTCAGTCTCCAGACTCATAGTTCAAGTTTTGGACCACAGCACCGCAACAGCAAGTCTGGGAACGCACTGTCTATCTCTTTACTTGTGGCTGTTATTTCCTTGAGGGTTTTTTAAAGCCAAACTCCCAAATCAGTTTTTTCCCTCCTCTCCATAGGTCATTCTTCCATAAGAGTTAACTGTAACTAAAACTTGCAGAATGAAAAGATGGCACAAGCGTTTCTGGCACCACCCGGACCTGAATGCTTCTTCCGTTTCACGAAGGAGTCCCTCGTGGCTATTGAGCAGCGGATTGCAGAAGAAAAGGCACAGCAAACAGAGCAAGAACAGAAGGATGACGACAGCAGTGAAAACAAACCAAAGCCAAACGCTGACTTGGAGGCGGGGAAGAAGCTGCCCTTCATTTATGGAGACATCCCTCCAGGAATGGTGTCTCGGCCCTTGGAGGACTTGGACCCTTACTACACGAACAAAAAAGTAAGCATTCCCAAAGGCGGAAGAAGCTCAGAGGCATCTTCTGGTTTTGCATTCTGCACCTTGAGTAGCATGAGAGCCACTGAATCAAACAAACACATTTATTTAGATATTTATTCATTTTAGATATATTAATGCCCCACTTTTCTTCCTGGCTGGGGCCCAAAGTGGCTTACAACCCCATTCCCCCTCCCTCTATTTTATCCTCTTTTGATGCTGAAAGAGGTTGACTGGCCCAAGGTCACCCTGTGATCCTCAGTAGCATAGTGGAGATTTGGACCTGATCTTAGTCTGCATTCTAACCACCACAGTATAGTGACCCAGACCTGTCTTTTGGGTTCCTGTATGTTCTTAGTAAATAATTGTTGCTTTCCAAGTCATGTATCACTTGTCATATAAAGTACTTCAGTGACCTATTTAAATGTAAAACCTCACAGCAGACAGCCACAAGATAAGCACTTTCTTTTTGAGTTCCTTGAGAACGTTCTGGTACACAGCAAATAAAGGCTCATGTTCCAAGAAGTGTGAATAAAATTCTGCTCCCACGGTGGCACCTTCACACTCACCCTTTCCACTGTAGCCTGCTGCATCTGCCCAGAACCTATTCTTAAGGGTTCCTTTGAATTTGCATGCAATGTGATGGGGAGGGGCTGTAGCTGGGGGAGATCAGTGGAAAGTGGAGAACCTCTGCCCCATTGCAGAAATGCTTTCCATTCATACTGGAGGCCCAGCATTAAGGTCAGATTTCACAGACTAAAGATGAACCAAATGTCATAACAAATCTCTTTTAAAAATGTGATTGAACAGTTTAATCCAGTTTTTCATGTTTTCTTCTCTCTGTTCTTAGACTTTTATAGTATTGAACAAAGGAAAGACTATCTTCAGATTCAGTGCCACACCTGCCTTGTACCTGTTAAGTCCTTTCAATCTTCTTAGAAGAATTTCTATTATGATTTTGGTGCACTCATATCCTTTTTTCTCCCAAAGGATTTGTTTAAAATGCATCTTTAGAAAACTGTAGCTAGCTCAAAGTGCTAATGGAATATTTTGGTTTAATTACTGTAGGAGTAAAATTCTGCACATAAGACAGAATTTCTATTTTTATTGTTAAATTTGTAAATTGGATTTATAAGTGGGTCAATAGGTAGTCTATGGATGTTTTTAATCAATAAATAGATAAATAAATGAGCAGTACTTGTGATGTGGATGGCATTCACAAATGTACACACCATGTACTTTGGCTTCTATATCTTAAGGACTTGCATACGTTTGGATGACATGGCTTGTTTGCAATTTGTATTTGCCCATTCCTTAACGTAATCCAACATTATTCAGCATGCTTATTATGTGCACTATTCTGGCAAACTGTGCAGTTATGACCATGAGTGAACCTCGTGAGTGGACAAAGCATGTCGAGTAAGTTGAGAAAAGTGCATTGTTTCTGGTTGTTTCCCAGTGGCATGTGGGTTTGAATGAATTAGACCAAGAATGGGCAACTTTTCTGGCCTAAGTGCCAAGAACACCTGTATCATTCACCTGTGAAGCTGTTGGAGTGCTGGCAAACAAATGGTTGTCCTTAAGCAGGAACACTGGGAGCAAGCTGAGCTCCAGCAGCACTGCAGATGCTTCAGGGGCTCACCCGAGATCCTTGGGTGGAGTACCAGCCCTGCATGTGGAGCAAAATGGTCTTGGTGTGCCACTGCTTCAGCACATGTCCCAGTGGTTGCCTGTCTAGCCCATTATCAGACTTCTACAGGGCCTGAAAATGTCTTGTGGTACTATTCTATGAGCTATGCATACAGTGCTATTCTTTCTAGGGCTTCTTGGGCTGAAAAGTAGATTGAGGTGTTATCAGTGTAGAGGGGATAACAGAACCTACGAGAATGAAAGAGATCAAAGGAACAGATAGAAGGAAGTGGCCAAAAACGAACCCTGATGGAGCTTTTGGTGGAGAACAGGAGAGATAAGACAAACACCACAGGAGCTGGGAGGGGGGGAGAAATGATTCTGATAAAAATGTCTTGCCATACATACATCGAAAGAGCAGCATATTAAAAGAATAACAGCAATACAACTAGCCGTGGTCTTTCGTATCCCCAGCTCTCCTTATTCCAGTCTTCTTATCTATCACTTTATAATGTATTGTTGTTATACATTTTTTCTCATTCTTATTCAGCTACAAAGAAGGGATAACTCTTTACTAAATTCTTGGGGTGCTGGTGCTGAATTGCTCTTGTCACCATCTGAACAACTCCGAGGACCTTTAGCCTTACAGATACCCTCCTCCCATGCATAGTCAGATAATTAGGTATTTCCACTTCAAACTACAGCAGGTGTTTTCCTTGTCAAACAAGATTTCCAGCCAGAATGGAACCAGAGTTTGGAGTTTTGATTTCCAAGGAAATTGGAAACTACCATTTGCAGGTTCAGATAGAACGGCAAAACAGCCAAGTTTGCTGTGAATGTAAAAATAAGTATTTAAATAGATCACAGGGAGAGGAGAGATTGCATGAGCCAGTGGAACCCCTTCGCCATTGTACCTCTGTTTATGTGGAGTGGCATTTACAAACAGCTGTGGATGGCCCAGGAAGCTAAGCAGGTGTGAACCTGGTTATACTTGGATGGGAGACCACCAAGGAAGTCCAGGGTTGCTACACAGAGGCAGACGATGGTGAACCATCTCTGTTTGTCTCTTGCCTTGAAAGCCCCACAATGTCACCATAAGCAAGCTGGGACTTGATGTCACTTTCCACTGCCATGGCTTTCTAAAACAGCTCATATGGAGTTCCATTATTAAGCACTTTTTACTTTAGCTGGATACAGCTTTCCAAGATTATGGGTCAAGGACAGTCTTTCTCAGCATCTGCTACAGAAGACCCTTTGAGTTGGATCCAGACTAACATTTCTGTGGGTGCAAGGTGCCCCTCCCCATGGGTTTCTCCCCTTCCCCAGCAGCCCCAAATGCCCCCTGGAATCTTATTCCTGTCTCCTCCAAGAACATGATTTCAGGGCAGTTGGGGCTGCCACAGGAGAGGGGAGGCAGGAAAATTGCACTGTTAGCGGAAATCCTTGCACCCACAGTAATCTGTAGGCGGATCACTCCCTTTTAACTAGAGGTACCATGGAAATGAATTACAGATGTTCTTCAAATAAATACGTGACCAACCACTCACAGTGGCCCCTTCCCAGTCACTAACCTCCAATGATTAATGAGAGTCAAGGCATCTGAAGAACTGCATACAATGTCCTAGCCTTTTTTTTTTTTTGAGTGATGTGTTCATTCTTAACCCCAGTATAGAAGTAATATGAAAAGTAAAAAATGAAACAAGAGGATTAGAGTCCTGTAATGGAGTTTTTATTAGGTTTCTCTTTAATGTTGCCAGAAAATAAATGAGACCTCCTTTGGAAATATACAAAGAAAGATATATACTAATTAAAGCTGTGCCCTGTGGAATGAAGAATTTACTTAGATTTCCCTCCACTTTTTCAGATATACGTTCACTGGAATTTACACATTTGAGTGCCTCATAAAAATTTTTGCAAGAGGTTTTTGTATAGATAAGTTTACGTTCCTTAGAGATCCTTGGAATTGGCTCGATTTCACTGTCATTTTATTTGCGTAAGTATTCTGAAGTATTTTGAAATGGATAACCTAAGTGGTATTTTTAAAAAAATGAATAACCTACATGGTATTTTTTATAAATGTTAAGTTTGCACCTGTATGATCCAGATCCATAGGCAAGGTTCATAGTTAAATTGTTATCAAATTTCTGCTAGTGACAGATAATGTAAAGCTGTAATTTCAGTAAATTGACTGAGATTGAAAGTGAATGTATTTTAGACATTCTATATTCTGTACATCCAGTTCACATAATTTGTGTTCCTTAAAGCATGGATAAGCAGATGCTTCCCTTGGGATGCATTTTGTTCAGCCTGAACAGTATTTCATTTTTCTTTTAAAGTACACTTTACATTATTCTGGTTACAAATTTTGAGAAGGGATGCAGTTTGTGGTATGTAGCAGTAATGCCAAAGCTCATAGTGTATTTCCAGCGCAGTAATAATTAGCATTGCATAGCCATTGAGCACCCTTACTACAGCCTGTTTCCATAAGGTAGGAGAGCTATAAGGAGGCAAAGCACAATTACGTATTTAATTGTTAAAAAAATAATTAAACATTCAGGTAAGTAGTGTAAAGATGTGCTAGAATGCTGAATAACTGTGATTTAATTCTGCAGGTATGTAACAGAATTTGTAAACCTAGGCAATGTTTCAGCTCTTCGAACTTTCAGAGTATTGAGGGCTTTGAAAACTATTTCTGTAATTCCAGGTAAGAAGCCAGTGGTGCAAGGCGTTAGGTCCCTTGTGCGCATTGTCTCTTGATTTCGTGTGTGGTGTCATTTTGTGTTTGTGTGTGAACTCCCCTGTTACAGATATCTGACAGAGTTTGTGGACCTGGGCAATGTCTCAGCGTTGAGAACATTCAGAGTTCTCCGGGCATTGAAAACAATATCAGTCATTCCAGGTGAGAGCTAGGTTAAACACAGAGGCTGACTTTTTATACTCACCATTGCTGCCGCCGCCAAGCTTTGTTGGTAACCACTTGCTTGCTTATTTTAGGAATCTGCATTTTTGGTTGCCGGCAAAATGATTCCTTGGTTTTTCTCTTGCATTGTTTTTAAAAAGGAAAATCAGCCTTTGTCTTTAACATCTTTCTGCATGAGGCCATTTAAGTTTTTGTAGTTTGTGTAGCGCAATGTCAAATTTTCTCTCCCACATCAATATGACATTGGAGTTATGGTTTTAAAGATAGGAGAAATATATTGAAATGTTGGGAGTGAAAATTTCAGTGTTCTGAAATCAGCATCACTACTAATGGAAATAAACCAATAGCAGATAGCACACGCATTGCATGAAGAACTCACTCAAAGTAACTTTCCTCATCAAACTTTTTTCTGGTTTGAAAGGACATGCTACTTTAAATCATGTGTGAAAAATTGTACAATAGATACATTTTTTCCTTCACATGCAATCTTTGCAGTTCATGGATAACCGAAGCCAATTTCTCACTTGGCACTTACCCCTGGTTTTCGTCGGAGTTTTCTGCCCCGGATCATTTTTGTCAATTTCACATTTAAAGCATTTCCAGCCAGTCTGCTCCGGGGGTTTCATTTTCGCATTATAGCCTTGGAGTGGTTTCCTTCAATTTATCTCCTCCCACTACCGCCCCTCACCCTCCAAACCCCTCCTATCCTCCCATCCTCCCTCCACCCCCCCTTTTTAGACGCATGCTCAATCACGTTACATTGTCATTACACAACAATGGGACTGAGCAGGCATCACGTGGCACATCTTCAGCTTTCTGATTGGTAATCTTTGTTCTTTGAGCTGGGAATTTTAAAAAAAGGTCTGGGGATTCTCCATTTGAACCTCTCATCCCTGATACTTTTGGCCATGATGGAGGAACGTCGGGAGAAAGCATTAGCTGTTGTCTGCTCGTTGCTTGAGTGTATATTGCAGCATCTATTTCATTGCTACTATAGAACGATATAACGACACCGTTTTAAAAACAGGAGGAAAAAAAGGGGAGGGTGGACTCCAAAAGCCCATTCCCCATAGAAAACTGCCATGAAATGGTGGAATTCCCTTTCCTTCTGCCCCCCCTTCCTCCTCCCCCCATCTGGATTCCAGATTCATTAATCCTTTTTAACAAAGAAAATCATCCCTGGGATATCCCCCCCCTCGCACGCCAGCTGGAAAGCACATTTCCCCCATAGAAAACTGCCATGAAATGCCGTGCAGTCATTGCCACAATAGAGGACGATATAATGACACTATTTTTTAAAAGAAAAAAAAGGGGGAGGGTGGGCAAATGGGCATGGAAAAAGTGGGGAGGGGGGAAGGTAGGAGGGCTAGATCACTGCGAAGCAAAAGAAAAATCCTGGCAATCGAGGATCACGCTGATGCGGAGCAAATGGGGGAAACTCCAGGCCAAAAGCAGTCTGAGAATCAAATGGTGTGAAATTGACGAGATGCATCGGAGGAAACAGAGGGTTCACCCCGGGCCAAAGTCTTGTGCGAAATCGCCCCAAGTGTATGTTCTTTTTCCCATTTGCAGCTTCTGTTTTTGAAAGACTTGCCCACTTATCATGAGTTAAAACTTATGAAAAAGATTGCATATTTTTAAAGAAAATGGAACTGCTTGCATGAAATCTTTAGTTTCATCAGCCCTGCCACCATCTTAAACTACTTGACATTTCAAAATGGATGTCAGACATTGAAATAATGATTAAAACGTATCTATCCCACCTTCTCTCTTTGTCCCACTTTAGGCCTGAAAACTATTGTGGGGGCCCTGATTCAGTCTGTGAAGAAGCTCTCAGACGTAATGATACTCACTGTGTTTTGCTTGAGTGTGTTCGCACTTGTAGGGCTGCAGCTTTTCATGGGCAACTTGAGGCATAAATGTGTGCAGTGGCCTCCAAAGAATTCTTCGGTAGACAATGAATCACAAGACAACTGGACAGAGTATGTTTGGACTGTCTACATTAAACAAAAAGGTGAGGTGTAACCAAAGGTTCACTGTAGTCTAGTATAATACCTAGATACAAATCTAGCGCATGCCATGAATTTGCTCTGTAGTTTGGGGTAAGTTAGAATGAACATCATTCAGTTATGGTTAGTTTAATGACTTATTTATTTATTTATTTAATTCCACTTATACCCCACCCTCTCCGCGTGCGGGCTCTTAATGTGTACTTCATGTGTTTATGGCACGGTGGTGCCATGGTTTAGTGGCAGAGCATGTGCTTTGCATGCAGAAGGTGCCATGTTTCATCCCAAGTGCCATCAAGAGTCATCATGGGCAGGGAAGCTGGAGGTATTGCCACATCTGGGTCTGCACCCAGTAGACAGCAGCCCCTGGGCACTCCATGACACTACCAGTCTCCCAAAATAGGGAAGATAGGGTGAGCCAGCAATGGTGCAGGACCACAGTGCTGGAAACCAGAAGAGGAACACATATCAAGCTTGGAGCCCTCAAAAGATGCAGATTTGGCCCTTGGGCCAAAAAATTGGTCTCTCCTGGGCTTGAATGAAGAAAAACATTGCACCCCTTTTCCAACCAGGCAACAGCAGTAAATACGCCATTAATAACTTTTGTGTTACGTTTGCACTGAGTTTATTAATCTCAGAGGATTTGAAGAGTGATTTTCACTGTATCATTAAAAGATAATCAACCTGATCCAGAGTTCTATGGATGCTTCCATGTTTGCTTGATGAAACTAGCAAGTACATTTCCTCCAGACATGTGGTGTGGATGATAACCTAAATGGATTTGGAGGGGGGGTGGTCACTGATAATGCATTCTGATTGAGTTCTATTTCGGCTTCTCAGTTTTAACCCATTGAACAATTTTCTCTGAGAACATGGATAATCTTCTTTAGAGATGATGAGGCAACAATTTAGAGCGTTAAATGGGTATCAGTTTCTGTATATGAGTTTGCCCAGAAAGTAGGAACTACAGTTGACCTACAGTAGTTGACCCATTGCTATGATAGATGGATACACAGCTATTATCTGCTTGAGAAATTAGTTCATGCAGCCCTGACCTGAATAGCCTAGGAAAGCCCGATCTCATCAGATCTCAGAAGCTAAGCAAGGTTGACTCTGGCAAGTAGTTGGATGGGAGACCTCCTTGAAATACCAGAGGTGGGAGGCAGGGGCAGGCTTTATTCAGCTACCTCTCTAAATATCCTCCAGGCCCCCAGTAGGGGTCAGTTACCAGAGGTCACCATGACTTCCAGCTGCACACACACAAACATGCACATGTGAAAAATACAAAAAAAAAAAAAACACAACCCCCCAAAAAGATATTAGTCCATGTGGTTTCTCACATGTGATAGTAGTCTGGTCCCAGATTGGTGGGTGTGTTTTCATATATTATAAACATATTATCAAGGTATGACATTCACAATATTGACTTTCCAAAATGTTCTCAATATGCTCTTCCAGAGATGTTCACCTGGTGCCTAACCGTTTAAATTTGAGGTGCGAAGTGAAAATGTTTCTTTTATTCTCCTGTGCATTCTAGAAATTGTGAAGTGATGCTGGGCCTCATTTACAGTGTCTTTTGACTTTTCTTGCTGATGATATTTAATCATGTCTTTTTTTACTCTGTTTTTCATACCTTGTTATTAGTAATTATTTTAACGGTGTTTATCATTTATTTTTATGTTGTACATTGTTTTCATCCTGTTTTATAGAGAATGAAGCCAAAAAAGTAACTGAAATAAAACACAGGTTGCTCTTCAGTTGCAGATAAGGGTCACAACAAGGCCGGGGATTGCCACTCTCAGTGGGCTGATTAGCTGTAGCCAGTTGAGATCCCTGAGATGCATGACCATGACCTAGGGCAAGGGTGTCAGTCGTGTGATGCGGTCCACACAGGGCTCAGAACTGGCCCCCAAGCAACTTCCTTCTCCTGCTTCCTTTTCCAGGGCTGCCACTGCTTGCTTTTCCCCCAGCTCCCTCAGTGGCTCTTTGCTTCCTGCTTCTTGCCTTCCCCCCCCTCACACACACAGACAGATAGAGAGCTTTCTGGCTGCTTCGTGCTGGAGAGATACAAAAACAACCCCCCCCCCTCTCTCTCACACACACACACACACATCTGCTTCCTTCTCGGGGGCTGCTCCTCCTCTTTTTTGGGGGGGAGAGGAGAGAGAGAAAAAATGGAGTCCCATGGCAGCTTTAAGGCCCAAAACATTTTATTCCAGGTATAAGCTTTTTATGTGCAAGCACACTTCTTGGGTGGGTGGGTAGATTCTTTTGACAAGCACAATGTACATTGAGGAAACCATTTTGGCTTATTCTGAAAAGTTGTTTTTATTTTTTTGAAAGGATTGGATTCTCTGTTCCTATCTGGATTTATTTTCTTTCAAAAAGACCCTGATTAGGAATTAGAACACATGGATTGGTCCTTGTGTCTTAGAGAGTGGAGAGATTTCAGATGCCAAATGATAATAGCAGACATTGGTAATGAGACAGGAAAACTAGTTCTCAATCCAGTCTAGGAAGGGTGCATTGTCTTGAGCTTCATTATCAGTTGCAATTCAGTAGTCTCTCTTTCTAATCTCCCTTTGAGATTTGTTTATAAGAGCACTGCTACACTTAGGTCAGCAACTGAATGTTGTGGTTTCTAGGTCCACTTATTCTTTGCATCCTCCTGGACTGAATTGTCCTGGATGGAATTGAGACCTAGGTTTTCCCATCTCATTACCAACACTGGTATCTTCACACCTACTACCTCTCTGCACATCACACCTAATCTAATCAAGCCTGCTATTGTCATTCACCTGCTATTGACATTCAGCTTCTGAAATTACCTTTATAAAGTTTATATCTCTGGTACCTCATATTACATTTTATGGCACACATGGTCTGTCCCAACAAAGTGACATTTATGTCAGCTCTGGTCCTTGTAACAAATGAGTTCGACACCTCTGTTCTAGGTACAGTTTCTTACATATCTATTTTTCTCCAAAACAGTTGTTTATCTGTGCACCATCAACAAAAATTGTTTTTTAATAGAATCAGTGAAACAAAGAGGTATGAGAATGAAGGGTCTATTAAGATAAAACTGGATAAACCCTTGTTGCATGACTGTGTTCAGACCCTTACATGCACTCGAGGGACTTCTTGGTTTGTGGCCGTTTTTTAGAAGATTTCTGTTGCAACTAGTGGAGTTTTTAATAAAGCAGTCGAATGATAACATAATAAGAATACTTCTTGTTTTACTTAACAGAATTGTATTACGTTCTGCCAGATAAACTGGATCCCTTGCTGTGTGGTAATGGTACAGATGCTGGGTAAGCAACTTTCAAAATGTTATGGGCAAGGGAAACCACCACTAATATTGGAACCATAAACCATCAGTCATAATCATGGCTAGCCCCATTGTGCAGATTTTGCTGTCTTCATGGGGCCAATCCTTCACAATTAGATATAGCAGTGCTTTGTTTTGTTGCAATCCAAATTAGCATTAATGTTTCACTGTTTTGTTTTATAGCCAGTGTCCTGATGGGTACATGTGTATAGAAACTGGTGAAAATCCCAATTATGGCTATACAAGCTTTGATTCCTTCCCCTGGGCCTTTTTGACACTTTTTCGGCTGATGACTCAGGATGCCTGGGAAAATCTTTATCAGCTGGTGAGAAAGGATCAAAATGAAACTCTACTGAATGTTATAACTGTGTGAGATGTCTGATATTACTCATGTTACAAAGCAGGACCCTGGAGAAGGGGGCATATAAGTGCCATAAATAAATAAATATTTGGAGGATTTAGGCTAAATCCTACAAACTGTGAGTGCAAAGTCCTCATGAAAGCAGAGCTTTTACCTTTCCACTGATATCCTCTGAAATCTCTAAAAATATTGCACAGGGCAGGGGACATTGGTGCAAAAAAACTGCTACCAGCCTGTCAAGGCGTCTGTAGTGTATCCAGCCTGACATGTCTGGACATGCCCGGACTGGCTCAAGCACAAACATCACTAGCTTCATGCCGAAAGACAATGGGCCAGTAGGATCCTAGCCAGGCCCAATGAAAGGGCTATGTCCCCAGCAGGGAGGCCGATAGGTCTCTCGGTTACTGTAAATAGCCTATCGGGAGTGTGGGGGGGGGTGTTTGGTGTGTTTGGTGGCGGGTTTTCTGAAGGAATATAAGCGGCCTGTGAGCCAGCCAAGGTGTCTTTGTTCCTGACTAAATAAAGGTATGCTTTGCTGAATCACTCTCCGTCTGCATACTTTTCAGCGTCTAAGGTTGAATCCTGTGGATCCCCAGGGCTGTTGTACACAAGTAACCAAATCCTTCCTTATTTTTAAAATTATACAACATTTTATTTAATTTCTGTCAAAGTAAAAAGTTTAATCTACAGACAGCACAACACTCTAAAGTGACACAGCAAAGAAAACAAGAAAACTAGCTTAACTGTCTAACACATTTTCATGACCTGCGTTAGATGGCACAAACCTTAAGTCCGAGAGTCCAAGGCCATAGCTTATGCATTCTCTACATTGCTATCTGTTGCAGTACAAGCATATCATAGTCCAGACCTTCAGTCCATCAGAATCCAAGCTAGTCTCTTTTTTCTGGGCTTTTAGCTCAGTTAAAAAATTTTGGCCAAGCAGCATCAGATAATGATGACACCCAATCAGGATACGTTCTTGCTGGAGCCCTCTAGAAAATTACCTCATCACCCCTGATTCCACCCCTCCCATCCTATGGGCCACAGGTTCTCATGAGAAGCTAATTACCACATTTCCAGCTTTGGCCTTGAAGATGATAAGGACTGTGTAGGCCAAGAGACCAGTTAGTAACACCTCCAGGATAGAACAAGCCTATTACCATTCACATTAACCCTTGAGGGAGGTCAGGGGTGCTTTGCCTCACACAGCCATAGGGGTTCTGTGATGAGAATATGGAATCAGGTGAAATAGCTCTCCCCACCTTTTCTGTCAGTGGAGTCCTGCTGGCAGAAGAAGGTCACGCCTGTCTGCTTC
The DNA here is from genome assembly GCF_001447785.1 of Gekko japonicus. Lineage (NCBI taxonomy): Eukaryota > Metazoa > Chordata > Lepidosauria > Squamata > Gekkonidae > Gekko > Gekko japonicus. The sequence continues at coordinate 1,074,032 of NW_015169184.1, read as the reverse complement.
TCACTAGTGCTCCCTGTGTACCATGGTGTTTTGTTCATAGTTGTCTTTCAGCCATTAGCATCTTTTCAGGACTTACTGAGGGCTGCTGTGGGACTAGGAAGGTTGGGGGGAAGATCCACTTCTGCAAGCACCTTGTTCTCGTGGTTTGTAGGATCCAAGCTGTGGATTTTACCTGACAAAACTAGAGATGTAAAATTTCAGTTAATTTTGAGGCCACTAACTGAAGGGGAACCATTATTTTCAGGGGGGAAATTGGGGGGGGTAGATTAAGATGTGTAACCATGTTAGTTTGACTGTAGCAAGAGTCTAGTAGCACCTTAATGACTTACAAAAATTGTGGCAGGGTATGAACTTTCGTGAGTCACTGCTTGCTTCTTCAGATATCTGAAGAAGTGAACTATGACGCATGAAAGCTCATACCCTGCCACGAATCCCATTAGTCTTTAAGGTGCTCCTGGACTCTTGCAAATTTAAATAAAAATTGAAATGTGTACTTTCCTATCATGCTTATATTTATTTTGCTGATTTCCCAATGTAAAATGCATGATGTATAACTTAGCATTTGATACTGCACTCTTTGGCATGTCTGTGAGATTTAAAATGTTAGATGCCTGAGTTTTCTTCAAGCTATTTTTGTAGTTTTCTTCAAGTTAAACTGCAAAGATACACAGTACTTGGGAGAGAACTGCAGTCTGTTGCACCCCCTCTGCTTTGTGGTTTTCAGTAGGTAATCTTTGGCAGGTACATTTGGCAGGAGACAGCACGTCATAGTTGCAGATGGATGTCAGAGAATGAGGAAGAAAGAATTCTTAATAGCTGTTATGAAAATCCAGTATCCCACATAGACTACTTCTGTGGTGGTTACATGTACTAGTGGCTGAAAACCACTTCTCTATGCTACCTTAGCATAGTTATCTTAATACAAAAAAACAGTTTTGTAGAAAACAAAAGAAAGCATTATTTGGACAGAAACACTGATACAGTAATGATAGGTAGGACTACTTGGGACATGGGTTAAATTTTATAACACTGAAAATAATAAACTCTTTGGGAAGGTATTATCATTGAACATTTTATACCATATTAATTGTTGATCGAATTATTCACTTTTAAAAACCCTTAAAATATGTTGTTTCTGTCTACAGTATACATAGGAATTATCATTACCTAATGCTGTAGATTGTCTTATTTTTTCATAAAACACATACGGAGTTAAACCTTGTCATAAAAGGCGAGAGAGAAAATGTTTCATAGGATTATTTTTCCTCCCCAAAAGTTCTGATGTTTTCTGTCAGAAGAATTCAGGGGTGGGGGGGAGTCCTCAGGGGGAAACGGGTTTTTGCCATGTTTTTCCCCCCTAGGTCCCCCTATGGTGATTTCACATCTCTTTTTAAAAGCTATTTTAGATTTAAATTAGATTTTTAAAAAAGAAGCAAGAATAGGTACATTCTTGGTGTCATATATAATACCTAGTTTGAAATTAAGTGTGAAGAATGTAACTTCTTTGCTTCATACTAGACATTGCTACAAGCTATGTGGGCTGGATCGTGTACATATTTATAGCTTTATTTCAATGGTATTTCATATCAGTAGTATTATTTATGAATAAATCAACCCTAACTGTTCCCTGGAAGGCCAGATAATGAAACTGAAGCTCAAATACTTTGGCCACCAAATGAGACGGGAGCACTCACTGGAGAAGACCCTGATGCCGGGAAAGATTGAAGGTCAAAGAAGACGGGGACGGCAAAGGATGAGATGGTTGGACAGTGTCATAGATGCAACGAACATGAAGTTGAGCAAACTTCAGAGGACGGTGGAAGACAGGAAGGCCTGGCGTGATCTGGTTCATGGGGTCGCGAAGAGTCGGACTCGACTGTGCAACTGAACAACAACACCAGTTTCTTGATATTCACTGGCACAGGATTGAAAAAATAGCATCTTAAATTTACCTTTGCCCTTATGTTTAAAAAGTAGTGTTAATGAAACACTCAATATTTGTCAGGCTGTAGTCCTTTTGCCTTCTTACAAGTTTCATTGAGTCTAAAATTGTGAATGCGGCATACATTGCAAATGTTCGCATGTCTGACATACAGGACTTTTATTCCCTAGACCCTGCGTGCTGCTGGCAAAGCATACATGGTCTTTTTTGTCCTGGTGATCTTTCTGGGCTCTTTCTATCTGATCAACCTGATCCTCGCTGTCGTCGCCATGGCCTACGATGAACAGAATCAAGCCACCATGGAAGAAGCACAGCGGAAAGAGGAGGAATATCAGCAGATGCTCGAGGAGCTGAAAAGGCAGCAGGAGGAAGCTCAGGTACTGGAGAACCTGCCCAGCATTTTTCAAAAATGTACCAGTAGGTTATATAAATATGGAGCCCAGTCTAGATATGAGAGGGCTGCCATGGCCCACCCCTCCACTGGCAGGACTTCTCAGTACATCTCCCTGCTGAGGTTGTCGCTAGTCTCAGAACTGAGTTGGTGACTGGATTGTCATCACTTAGTCCCTTCTTCTGTTGGCTGTCCTCTTCAACACAGGCTGTCGAAAGCAGCTGTGGAGCCTTAGTGGTCTTTGCCCTGCCCCCTTCAGTGCTACTGCAGTAAGATGTATGTATCTCCTGGCCACGTCTAGCCTCTTGCAGTGAGAAAGCTCCTCATGAGAGGCTAGGAGCCACTCCAGTAATTCTACCTCACCCCTCAAGCTGTTCTGAGATGCCACTGATCAGCTGTAAAATCAGTGGAGTGCTTTAAGGAATAGCAGTCCCATAGCACCTCTCCTCCTCCCTGTAGCAGCTTCCAGTAATTCTGGAGATTCCCTCAGACATGGACACCAGAGATTCCTAGAAGAAGTCAATGTACCAGTGTTCACTTGGGCTTCTTCATCTTGTTTGTTTCCCCATTCATTCCAAGGTAGGTGGCAACAAAGAGATATGTGCACATCCATTACAGATAGTGGGGAAGCTGCCTGTGCAGAAACTCTGTGTGCATATGTGGTCATGAATGTGTAAGAGATTATTATCACACCTATAAAAGTAAGGCTTTAGAAAGCAGACGGTAGCTTGTGGAGTGTGCAAACACAGCACACGAACAGAGCTTGTAATGGAGGGCGTTAAACATGGCAATGGTACAAGAGGCCGGGAGGGGTTAAGAAAGTGAGTTTCCCTTTGATTGGGGCTGTGCGGTTCTGAAACCGTTTGAATTGTAACTCTCGTTTCTGAAGTTTGCTTCAACCACTTGGTCCTAGTAAGAGGGCTCTTGCCGACTGAGATTGCTTTTAGAGAGGACAGAGTTTGAAGGTGAGTGTGGAAAATGCTGTTTTTGTCTGGGTCTCTTTGGGTCTTGAGCCAGGTCTGTTTTCCTGGGGCCGGTAGCAGGCTGCCCCCTCTGCCATTGCTGCTGGGAAGTGGTGGCTATGGGCCTCTGAACTGTATGGTTCCTCCCCAAGCAGAGATGCGAGCTGAAGGGCAAGAGTTAAAGGGCCCTTGGCCTGGGGATCAGGCCTGAGGACTCTGCATCCCTCTAGATACCTTTAAGGTAAAGGTAAAGGTTCCCTTGCTCGAAAGCCAGTTGAGTCCGACTCTAGGGTTGCGGTGCTCATCTCCATTTCAAAGCCGAAGAGCCAGCGCTGTCGGAAGATGTTTCTGTGGTCATGTGGCCGGCATGACTAGATGCTGAGATGCATGGAACGCTATTACCTTCCCACCGAAGCGGTACCTTTTTATCTACTTGCAATTTCTTGCTTTCGAACTGCTAGGTTGGCAGGAGCTGGGGCCAGAGATGGAAGCTCACTCCATCATGCAGCAACTCGGGTCTCTAACTGCTGAACTACCGACCTTCCACAGCCTGCAGTTCAGCGTCTTAACCACTTGAGCCACTGCAGCTCCCTAGATACCTTTAAACCACTAACCAATTATGAAGGTAGAAAGCCAGCAGAGGAGCAGTAGCTATCCACTGTTTAGCAGAGAGGGCCACATGTACGATTATCTACCCACTGGGTGGAAATTGTGGGTGTGTGCTTGCTGCATGGAGCTTGTGGCTTTCAGGGAGCAGGTTCATTCCCTTGAGGCTAGGGTTGCTGACCTGGAGAAGCTGAGGCAGAGGGAGAGATTTGGGGAAGAGACCCTCAGGGAGTTGCCAGAACAGCCCCACTCCTGCCCTAACAGTAATTCTGCTGTTGTGGAGAGTGAGTGTCTCAAGGTCAGAGGGCATCAGTCTGAGGAGGAAGGATGTGATCCCTTAGAAGGGACCCCTGCCTTGGGCAACAGACCAGTATCCTCTCATACTGAGGATACCCTTGGAGAGCTGGGGGGAGGTGGACTTCTGGTATTGGGTGATTCAGCCATTAGGAATATAGAGAGTGACAGGTGTTTTGACAACTTGATGACTTCCCTGCCTGGTGCAGAAGTTGCAGACATCACACGCTGTCTAGATAAGTTGATAGATAGTGATGGGAAGGAGTCAGCAGTCATGGTGTACGTTGGCACCAATGACCTTGGGAAATGTAATCATGTGATCCTGGAGGAAACATTTAGGTTACTAGGCAGAAAGTTAAAGGCCAGGACCTCAAAAGTCGCATTCTCAGAAGTGCTGCTGGTTCCATGCGCGGGGCCAGCTAGACAGGCACAGATCAGGGGCCTCAATGCATGGATGAGAAAGTGGTGCTGGGAGGAAGGGTTTAAGTTTGTTGGGCACTGGGGAACTTTTCTGGGACAAGCCAAACTTGTACAAAAAAGATGGGCTTCACTTGAACCAAAAGAGAACCAGGCTGCTGGCAATTAATATCAAAAAGGTGGCAGAGCAGCTTTTAAACTCATCCTGGGGGGAAAGCCAACAAGAGCTTTCCTCTGGTTTGGAACAAGTCAGTCCAAAGGGATGATTGCACAAACACTCAGGGTAATATTGATAGGATTGTTACAGAACTTGGGAGTGAGGGAAGGATGGTGACTGAGGGCCATGTGTAATGACAAAGGAACCAAGGGAGGCAAGGGCTACTGGAGAGGGAAACACATTATAAATGTCTATATGCCTGTGCTAGAAGTCTAGCCAAGATGGGGGAGCTTGAGTACTTGGTGTTCAATGACAATTTAGATGTAGTAGGTATCTCAGAAACATGATGAATGAGGAAATCTATGGGATACAGTCATTCCTGGGTATAAGCTCTATAGGCAGGACAGGGATGGATAGATTGGTGGTGGTGGTGTGTTGTACATCAAAGAGGGCATGGAATCAAATAAGTTCAAAAATATCAGGGGAATTAACTCCCCAGCAGAAGCTATATGGGTGGAAATACTGGGTCATAAGGGTTACTTAAAAGTCAGGGTGTACTGTTGCCCACCTGATCAAATCCTTGGGGCTAATCTTCAGATGGGCAAGGAAAATAAAGGAGGTGACTAAAGCAGATAATGTTATGATACTGGGTGACTCAACTACCCTTGCATTGACTGGATAAACATGTGCTTAAGTCATGCTGTAGAAACGAGATTAAACTTGGTCACAGAGCCAACCAGAGGGGTAGTAATCTTAGACTTGGTTCTGAGAGGTTCTCAAGACCTGGTAAGAGATGTAGAGGTTGCTACAACAATTGGGAACAGTGACCACAATGCTATTAAGTTCAGCATTCAGGTCAGTGGAAAGTTACCCCTAAAGTCCAAAACTGTCCATGCTGATTAAAGGCCAAATAGAATGCATTCCACAGATTAGGAAAGGTACTGTCATGTCTAAAAGAAGGCCTGCATGGTTAACAACACAAGTCAAGGAAGCTATGGCCCCGGTCACATGAGCAGATTTGGGCTGGGAGAGGGATGGATCAGGGGCGGAGCAAACGGGCGCAATCCCACTGCAACATCTGGGAAGCGTTGCACACCCGTCCCCGATCCGGCCCTTCCTACAATAATCTGCAGCAAAAAAAAGAACCACCTACTGAGGTGGTTCTTTCCGAACGGCCGCATCAAAGCCAGCCGTGGGATCGGGTCCTGGCCGAACTGTGCATGCTCAGACATGTGCAGTTCGGCAGCCTCCCGTGGCTTCCTCCCCGGTCTCCCCGGCATCTGATCATGCCGGGGAGCAATTGCACAGCGGCTCACGGGATCGGTATGATCCTGCCACCGCGTGCCTATTTTGGTGTGGCTTTTAAAAGCCGCACTTTGCCCGTCCTTTTTTTCCCTCGTGTGGCAGGGACCTATAAAAAGTAAAGAGACTTCTTCTAAAAAGTGGAAGGTCTTACCCAATGAATTGACCAGGAGGGACCACAGGCTCTGGCAAAAGAAATGTAAGTCAATAATTAGGCATGCAAAAAGAGATTTTAAGGAGCAAGTTGCTAAATGCATTACTACAATTTCAAAAAATTGAAATATATCTGGAGCAGGGAACCAGCCAGAGAAGCAGTTGGGCCTTTGGATGACAATGGAAATTGAATAAAGGAATTGCTAAAGAAAGATGGGGAAATGGCAGAGAAGCTCAGTTACATTTTTGCTTCTGTGTTCACTGTGAAAAATGTGGGGCATATACCCATGCCACAGCCCCTTTTTTCAGGAAGGGAGTCTGAAGAACTGAGGCAAATTGAGGTGACCAAAGATGACGTCCCAGGCCTATTGATGCCGTACACCTGAGAGTTCTATCACTAAATTCAGCCACTGTCCCAGAAGACTGGAGAGTAGCAAATGTAACACCAATTTTAAAAAGGGAATTTAGAGGGGAACCAGGAAATTACAGGCCAGTCAGCCTAATGTCTATCCCAGCCAAATTAGCAGAAACTCTAATCAAAGAATTATTAAGCACATAGAGGAGCAAAGCCTGCTGAGGGAAAATCAGCATAGCTTCTGCAGAGGGAAGTCCTGCCTCACCAACCTTTTGGAGTTCTTTGAGAAAGTGAACAAGCACGTAGACATTATATACCTGGACTTTCAAAAGGCTTTCTACAAGGTACCTCACCAAAGACTCTTGAGTGAACTTATTGATTTAAAAAGTGGGTAACTGTCAGGAAGCAAAGAGTAGGAATCAATGGACAGTTCTCACAGTGGAGGAAAGTAAGCAGTGGGTCCCACAAGTATCGGTATTGAAGCTGGCTCTTTATTCATAAATGATCTGGAACTAGGGGTGAGTAGTGTAGCGGCCAAGTATGCAGATTACACAAAATTATTTAGGATGTTGGAAACCAAGGCTGACTGTGAAGAGCTCCAAAAGGACCTCCACACACTGGGTGAGTGGGTGACAATGTGGCAAATGAAGTACCATGTTGGTAAGTGTAAGGTGATGCGTATTGGGACAAAAAAATCCCAACTCCAGGTAGAGGGTAATGGGGTCTGAACTTGCTGAGACTGAGACGGAACAAGATCTTGGGGCCGTAGTAGATAGCTCAATGAAAGCGTCAACCCAGTGTGTTGCAGTAGTTTTAAAAAGGCAAACTCTGTGTTAGGGTTTATTAAGAAAGGGATTGAGCATAAAATGGTCAATATGGCAATGCCCCTATATAGATCTACGGTGCAGCCTTATTTTGGAATACTGTGTCCAGTTCTGGTCACTGAATCTCCAAAAGGACATTGCAGAGCTGGAAAGAGTATAGAGGACTGTAACCAAGGTGATGAGGGTGTTGGAGCACCCTTTCCTATGAGGAAAGGCTGAAGAGTCTGGGACTTTTAAGTTTAGAAAAGAGATGAACTAGGGGGAACATGATAGAGGCTTATTAAATTATGAATGGGGTGGAGAGAATTGACAAAGATAATTTTTTCTCCCTCTCCCAAAATACTGGAACTCAAGAGTATCCAGTGAAGCTGATGGGCAGTAGGTTCAGGACAGACAAAAGGAAATACTACTTTACAGAGAGAGTGATTAAAATGTGGAATTGGCTTCCAGAGGATGTTGTGATGGCCACAGGAATAAACAGCTTTAAAAAGGGATTAGATAGATTCATGGAGGATATCTATCAATGGCTATTAGCCAATGTGACTGAGGGGAGCCTTCACATTCAGAGGCACTAATCCTCTGAATCCTAGAGCCAGGAGGCAACATCAGGGGATGGCCTCAGCCTCTGTGCCCTGTTGTTGGCCATCCAGAGGAACTGGTTGGCCACTGCGTGAGATAGGGTGCTGGTCTAGATGGACTGTTGATCTGATCCAGCAAGGCTCTTCTTATGTTATTATGAGGTGAGTGAGTCTTAGGCTTGGGGAAGAGCCACAGGTCCCAGCTGTAAGTAGAATTCAACAAAACAGAGGTAAGGCTCTAGAAAGCAGACAGCAACTTGTGGAGCTTGCAGACAGAGCAGCTAATAGCAAGAGTTAAATATGAGAGTTTGAGGGGGAGCAAGAGATGGCCACAGAGACAGATCTTCTTTAAACAAGGACATATAAGTAAATCTGCTGTGTGAGTTCAGCACGAGGTGAGGTAAGTTTGACTGTAATGCATTAATCTTCTTCAAACAGGGTTCTGCATTGTTTCATGTAAGCAACCAACACCTTTAAGCAACCAAATCAGCTATGAAGTTAGAATGCCAGCAGCAATGTGGGAGCTATCTAGTGTTTTGCAAAGAGTGCCGTGTGTACGATTATCTGCCCATGGGAAAGAAACTGATGCATGCAGCTCTTGGACTCTCAGGGAACAGGTTTTTCCCTTGAAGCTAGGGTTGCTGACCTGGAGAAGCTATAAGAGTCAAGTATATGACCTGCTTAAAGGTAAAGGTTCCCTTGCTCGAAAGCCAGTGAAATCCGACTCTAGGGTTGCAGTGGTCATCTCCATTTCAAAGCCGAAGAGCCAGCGCTGTCCAAAGACATTTCCATGGTCATGTGGTTGGCATGACTAAACACCAAGGTGCACAGAATGCTGTTACCTTCCCACTGAAGTGGTACCTATTTATCTACTTGCAATTTCTTGCTTTTGAATTGTTAGGTTGGTCCCCCTGGGACCTGCTAAAACTGTCCCACTTTTGTGGTAATAATTGGGGTCTAGAGGTTGGAGGGCACCAGGCTGAGGAGGTGAAAATACCCTTAGGAGGGACCTCTTCCTTGAATGATGAACCAATATCCTCTCATAACCAATCCAATAACAAGGATACCCTTCTCAGATTGGGAGGAGATGAATTTTTGGTAGTGGGAGATTTGATCCTCTGATTTAGAATGAGTGATCCCAAAGGTGTGGTGTGATAAATTCTTGGGTAAATAGAGGCCAGAGGAGGCCAGAAAATGAGAGTAGAGCAGTAAAGGAGGGCCTTGTGAAGAAACTAGAGCGCCAAGGGAGGCAGGGATCTTTAGTTACACCGTATAGCAGAAAGTAATCTTATTTCTCCAGGAATGACTGGTGGCCAAGAGGAAGGGGATTTTGGAAAAATTTCCATTGGAGATCCATCTACAACACCCACCTAGATTGTGTCATTAAATAATTTTTAAAAAATCCTTCAAATTTTCCTTGGAATTATAAGACTCTATTTACATATCTTACACTAGAGTAAGTATTAATACAACTATATATGAGTATGAATTCAATTCATGATGAAATCTCCCCTCTGAAAATGACACTAGATGCCAGAACTTCATCATATCCTTTTGTGATAAAACTGAGGCTAACTCCTATCACGGTAATTTTAATTGAATAGCCTTTCCCAGCCCCCCCCCCCGGATGTTTGTATTTATTATGGAGTTTTTAAAAAAGTCTTTGGGAAACAATTAGATTGGACCTGCTTTATCTACCTCGGGAAAGGGGGATCAAGATACAAGCGCATATGTATATGCCAGTGCTGGATGTCTGCAAGCCAAGATGGGAGCTGGAGTGTTTGGTGCTAAATGACAATTTATATGTAGTGGGCATTTGCAAAACCTGATGGAATGGTGAAAATCAGTAGGGCACTGTTATCCCGGGATATCATCTCTATATACAGGAAATGGATGTATGTGTTATATTAGCAGTCAGACCCTTCCTCCTGCAGAGGGGCAGTTTAAGGGGGGGGGAAGAAATACCCTTCTTAATAGTAGCCCCAAATCATAAATGCCGGGCATGGCTTGGTCCATAGTGAAACAAAATGGTTGCCAGCTAGGCAAGAGGCCTGGGGAAATAGTTTCATGGTGTGAGTCAGAGCAGCTGGCTAGCTACATTCCCCTCCTTGCCCTGGAGAGATACATAACTATAGAACAATGGGTCACCCAGAACCTATTGATTCATTCAGCATAATCCCATCAAAACCCCAGCATCACTTCCCCTGCACCCATTACCCGTAATTAAACTATGATTTATCAACGCTTAAGTCTGTTCACCTTCCCAATTGACCTTCCCATTCAGTACTTGTGGATCCGTCAAGCCTCTCACACCTTTTTTGTCTACCTCCAGTAAAACCATTAAGTCATTGTTTTCTGGCAAATGTGTCAACCCACCTTAGGGTATGTTTTGCCCTATAACAATGGCACCCTGCTACCCTGCAGTGTGTGTTGGGTCTCTCCTCACATCCCCACTTGTCCATGGGCTCGCCTCTCTCGCTTCCCAAAATGCTTGCCGTTTTGTTCTTCAACTTGCTGCTTCTATGGACCTTATCAAGATCGGTAATTATCACTCTTCCGTAAAACTGCTTTCCCTTTCCACCCTGCCGTTCTTAGTTCACTTAGTTGTATGTGTTTGCTGTGTGTATTTTTTTTAATTCTTTTTCTTTTTAATACAAAACCTTTTCAGTTGAACATCTGCCTGGTTTATTTTGAGAGTTCTCTTAAGGGAAAAATCCTGGTATACACAGGTGGAGATCCCAGTTACCCACCTCTTGCTCTGTCTCCTTTAGCTCATTCCTCCAATGTAAGTAGAGACTGCCTACTTTGTGTAACAGGGCCTATAAAACGGAGCTGTTCCACCAGGCTTTTGGGTGAGGCAGTGGATATCAAATACCATCTGGTCCCTCCTCCCCTAATTTGCGGTAAATTCTTGTGTCACTGGACTAAAATACCTGTTCTGGATCTATCTGAGAGCAATGAACTGTATAACTGGGGGGGGGGATTATTGGCTCTGGCCTCTCTTTTCCGTATTGCTATATTGTGCCGGGACATTGGGAAATGGTTTTCCAGAATGTCATCTTGTTTTAAGGGGTTAGTGATTTTATAGTATTAGAGTTGGTTTTTATTGTGAGTTTTATATGTTGTAACCCACCTTGAGCCTGCATGCAGGAAGGGTGGGATAGAAATTAAATAAAATAGTAAAATGAAATGAACAATTAGGGGAGGCATTGTTCTGTGTATCAAAAATAGCATATGACCTTTAAAACAGAAAATGCTGTAATACAGGGTAACTTCAGCTACTGTTATATTGATTGGGCAAATGTGTGCTTGAGTCATAGGCTGTGATCTCACACACACTAAAGAATCCACTTTCAATCCACTTTCCAGTTGGATTTTGCCAGTTCACACAGTAAAACCTAGTTCGAAAGTCTACGTAAAGTGGATTATTTAGTGTGTGTGACCACACACTAACCGTTTCTAAATACATAAATAACTGTGCATTGGAGTAGTTAGTCATGGAGCTAACTAGAGGTGTAGCAACTGTGGACTTGGTTCTGGTGTAACAACATCTACATATGTAGATGCTGTTGCACCAGTTGGGACAAGTGCCCATAATGATATTAAGTTCAGCATTCCTGTCAACCTAAAGTTTCGCTCCAGTCAAAAACAATCATTTGTGATTTCAAAAGAGGGAACTTTGTTAAAATGAAGGGATTAGTCAGAATGACATTAAAAGGAAGAGTCATATCAGTCCAGGATGAATGGCAACTATTTAAAATGACACTAAATGAGCCGGCCTCAGCCGGGAGGGCGGGGTAGAAATTTAATAAATCAAATCAAATCAATGAGACCCAGATAGAATGCATACCTCAAATAGGTACCTCCAGGCTTGAAAGGATGCCTCTGTAGTTAATGCCTCAAGTCAAGGAAGCCATAAAGGCAAAAAGACTTGTTTTAGATAGTGGAAGGTTTCTCAGTATGAAGTGAAAAGAAAGCACAGTTTCTTCTGAAACAAATGTTATGTTGACAATTGTGCAAGCAAAAAGAATTTGAGGAAAGGATTGCTAAAAACATTAAGACAAGTGATAAGATGGGGAGAGGGCAGAAGTACTTAATGAATTATTTTCATCTGTCTTCACTTCGGAAAATGTGGGGCGGGTGCCCAGTCCAGAGCCACTGTTTTGGGGAAGGGTGTCTGAAGAATTGAGGTGACATTTTAGGATGACTGGGCAGACTGACAACTACACTGAATATGGAAGTTAACTGTTTGAGAGCATTCATGGTGTTTAATTTCTTGATGCAACAGGCAATAGCAATGGCGGCAGCGGAGTACAGAGACTTCAGTGGTGAAGGTGGTGGTGGCGGGAGACTCTCCAAAACTTCATCAGAACTGTCGAGACTAAGCTCCAAAAGTGCTAAAGAAAGAAGAAATCGGAGGAAAAAAAAGAGAGAGCAGTCTTTAGCCAATGATAAAGCAGATGTCAAAAATCTCCCCAAATCTGAATCAGATGGTAGCATCAAAAAGAAGGGAGGCATCACCTATGAAAAGAGGTTCTATTCGCCTCCATACCAGGTACTGAAAATGGCCACCTTTCAGGCAGGGTTTGGAACATGGCATCAGGGAGATCCCATATCCAAATAAATCCAGTATCTTCTGGTTCAGAGATTTCTAGCCATATGTAGGGAAGAAGAAAGGAGGGAGAGCAAAATAGGAGATGCAGAAGTCCCATCTTAATGTCAGTGATACTTTCAGAGTCAGACTTCTGGGTGAAAATCTGGGGCTCCGGTCACCCTGGTTCATCAGAGAGGACCCCAAATGCAGAGTGTCACTAGAGATGGGCAAACTCCATCCAGTTTAACTCCATCTTTATTACTCTGCTTTTTCTACCCAGGTGCATACTGGGAATTGTATTTCTACAATGCATGACATCAATGTGGGGAGAGCTAAAATTGTTAAGTTCAAATTCTAGAATTACTTAACTGCAGTATCGGTCAGTGTATGTACAATTTTCAGACATTAGTATAATTTGAGGCGGCCTTGTCAATATTTAGGATCTCTGATATCCTAGTAACTGGGGAAGCCAGGTCTTGCTTGTTTGTCAGTCAGATGGCAGGGGGATGATGAACTTTAGTGGGTGGGTAGAGTAGAGGTTGCTTAACCCTCGTTCTTACTGCTGTTTCTCTCTCTTAGGCATTCACTCCTTCCCAGCCACTTCCCCATAAAATAAGTGTCCTGTTAATATGTGAAACAGCAGATAGTCAGTGAGTCACTGAAGTGAATTAAATCATAAGGAGAACTGTTATCAGTTCATGTACATGTTCATGACAGAATAGTTTTATTTCAGTGAATACTAACCCAGCAAAGAAGAGGAGAGCCAGTGTGGTGTAGTGGTTAAAAGTATCAAACTAGTATCTGGGAGACGCAGGTTGGAATCCCTATTCATGCCATGGAATCTCACTGGATGACCTTGGGTCAGTCACATTCTCTCAGGCCAGCCCACCTCACAGGCTTGTTGTGAGGATAAAATGGAGGAGAGGAGAATGATGTAAGCTGCTTTGGGTCCCCACTAGGGAGAAAGTTGGGGTATAAACGAAGTAAATGAATGTATTTGTTGACATCATTGTCAAAACAAAATGGAAGAATACAGAATTTTCACAGATCTCTGAGTCAGATCCAGTGGAAATTCCCACTGACAGAACAGCTAGCTGGTTTTTGCCAATTTCCCCCTTCCTGTAGCAGACCTCTGACTTCACTTCCACCCCTTTATGTTGTTCCTGGAGTCCCCTGTCCCAAGGAGAAGAATTTCTGGCTGCTGTGAGGCATTAGGGATAAGAAAGTTCTGCTTCACTGGTGGAAATCCTTTCTGTCATTGGTGATCTGGCACAAGATCTAACCCATAATTTAGCCAATGATACCAAGCTATACATGTGGCCTGAAGCTTTGTTTTCCTCTAAGAATGCGCAGTAATGTTTTGATTCTCCACCAAATACTTTGTTTCTGGAAAATTGTTGTAGAACTTCTTTAAAACACTGATACTTAAAAGTATTTGTAATTCATAATCTAACAGTCCCATTTGTCTCCCCTTAGTCAACTCTGAGTGTGGCTTCACCGAGTCGTCCTCGCCGAACAAGCCTTTTCAGCTTCAGAAGTCAAGTCAATGAAGGGGGATCTGAGAACGATGCTGATAGTGAGCACAGCACGATTGAAGACAACGGAAGCTATAGCGGTTCCTTTTTTGTCCTGCAGCGTGGCAGCATCATTAGTCAGGCCATGAGGCCTTCGTGGCCGGTTAATGGAAAGATGCAGAGCAGCGTGGATCGTAACGGGGTGGTTTCCTTGGTAGGAGGACCACCAGCACTCCGATCTCCCACCGGGCAGCTTCTCCCAGAGGTGATAATAGATAAAGCAACTTCTGATGACAGCGTAAGGACGTTTTGAGTAGCGCAGGCATGATGGATCTAGAGAATGGAATCTCAGCTGTGAATGCTTCTGCATCTTGGGAAAGCTTGGAGATTGTAACTATTCAGGCTTTTGGTCTGAACTATAAAGGATTTATCAGTCCAGCCCTTACTTATATGTACTTGCAAACACGTCAAAGTTAAAATTGATTTATATGCCCAAATTTACATTTAGTATCTGTTATGCGGGGCTAATTCTTTAATCACTGTGCTTTTAAAGTACCACTTTTAGCTGTGAAATTTCCCCTTTTATAAAGATACAAAACCACATTAATAATGTTGTCTGGTAAATAGACCCAGATTGAGGATGACTCACATCTATACTGTATGTGTCTGCAGGTGCATACTTTATTTATTTATGTCATTTATAGTCCACCTATCTCACTGAGACTAGAGGTAGATTATAGTAATTCTATCCTTTTAAGTCTTTCCTAATTGATGAGTGTACTGGCATGCTTGAACTCAGTTAAGTCAGATTTTATTAATGGTTCCTTTAAGTCACACAAGAATGTACTGAGCTGTGAGTGGGAGGGAAAAAAATAAGGTGTTCACTAGAACAGACACTTTCATAAGACGAAACTATCCTGAGTGGCTTGAGGAATGGCAAGTGAGTTTTGTATAGTGCTCTTCCCAAATTCAAAGTGGATAGGTGAAATTAGTTGTCTGTTGTTCTGGCATGACTATATATATATATATTAGTCCTTTCTCCCATCCCATGTGATAATTAGACCTTGATACACCAGTGGTCTAACTCAATATAAGGAATGTGTGCCACTTGAGGTAGAAAACGAACCTACCATCGTGTATGAGATATTACATGTCAGCCAGGTGTTTGACTTTGGGAATGCAGGAGGATATTGGTCAAACTGAACGTAAAAATACCAGGTCAGCCAATAAGTCCATTCATGGCAGTGGCGGTTAAGCATATCCCTTAGGTATGGACCCACTTCTGATCTTATGTAGGTGCGTCAAGCTGAGCCAGATGTCTGCAATACTCTTATAGAAACACTGTTAAGAATTCACTTTGTCCTGCCCTGACCTGGATAGCCCAGGCAAGCCCAGTCTCATCAGATCTTGGAAGCTAAGTGGGGCTGACCCTGGCAAGGACAGGGCTGGGACGCAGAGGCAGGCAATAGCAAGCCACCTTTCTGAAATGTCCATGCCCCACTAGGAGTCTCTGGAAGTCAACCATGACTTCCAGGCACACACACACATACACAAAAATACTCACAAAGAAAGAATTTGTCCTACACAGCCCTTATAAAATCCATTTGACAGTTTCAGTTATACATATTTGTATTTTTCTGATCTGAAATATTACATATTCCAACAGAGTCTGGCATAATAAAATGCAACAATACTAAACTGCATGTGGCATGAACGTCTTGATTGCTTTGATGTTTCCTTATGTGCTCCCATATTGTTCATGTTGATAATTCTTTAATTATTTGTTCACATCCTCAGAGCACTACTAGCGAAAGCAGGAAACGGCGGTCAAGTTCTTTTCAGCTGTCAATGGATTTACTGGAAGACCCCACCATAAGGCAAAGAGCAATGAGTATCGCAAGCATAATCACAAACACAATGGAAGGTGTGTTGCATGCTCATGTGTGTAGCCGGCAGCCAGGATCTCATTTATGTCACAGTCTTGTCAAAAGGATTTTGGGGGAAGGAGATCAAAGGAAGAACTTTAGTTAGGGGTAACTAATAGGTTCCTGCCAACCCAACAGTTCGAAAGCAAGAAATTGCAAGTAGATAAATAGGTACCACTTCAGTGGGAAGGAAACAGCGTTCCGTGCGCCTTGGTGTTTAGTCATGCCGGCCACATGACCACAGAAATGTCTTTGGACAGCGCTGGCTCTTCGGCTTTGAAACAGAGATCAGCACCGCAACCCTAGAGTCGGATTCTACTGGCTTTCAAGCAAAGGAACCTTTACCTTTAACTAATAGGTGCAAGGAAATAAGGGCAGGGCGGGCTGCTGGTAATTGTTTGATATGGCTCCACCATCAGATGAAGGCTAGCATGTGTGAATGAGCTATTGCATATATAACTGGGGAGGCTAAACACCCATCTGTCTGGTTTATATGTTGTTATCTTGCTGCGAACACAGATTTGATTTTTCGGTGATAGTTTTGACTGTTCATCTGCCCATTCAGCATATTCCTTCCTAACCATGTAGTACAGCACAATTGGCTTCTTGTGCCTAAGTTCTTCTATCCCCCATTCTTGCTTTGTAAATTGATTTGTAATTGCCTCACTTAGTGGGCAGTTGTTTAAATCATTCACAGATCGTATAAATCACTCATAAATAAATGCTGTATTTTAATAAAATCCTATGAAAAAAGGAAAAAGAACTGTGACAATTTAGCACTTAGTAATATATTCATAAATCATAATATACAATAACAGAAAATAAGTAATATATATAGTGAATGTAGACGGTGGTCTCCGGAATGGTGTGCCATTTTGACAATGATCTTCTGAACAAGGGTGTGTACAAAAACTGTTTTTCAACAATTCATTTCTCTTGGTGACATATTGGAAATATACTGTTGATTCACTTCATCATGAGGCTTTGCTTACAGCTATGTTCTTCAATGGGCTATAAATGAATTGTTGAAAGACAGTTTTTGTACACACCCTTGGTGATAGTTTTGACTGTTCATCTGCCCATTCAGCATATTCCTTCCTAACCATGTAGTACAGCACAATTGGCTTCTTGTGCCTAAGTTCTTCTATCCCCCATTCTTGCTTTGTAAATTGATTTGTAATTGCCTCGCTTAGTGGGTAGTTGTTTAAAACATTCACAGATCGTATAAATCACTCATAAATAAACGCTGTATTTTAATAAAATCCTACCAGTCAGAGTTTGTCTAGGTAGTACCTAGAGATGCAAATGGAGATACCGGGTGCCACATCTCAGCAGTGTCCCTGAGTGCACCATGTATTTTATTTATTTTGGAAGAGCTCCATCTTACAGGCCCTGTGGAACTGCTCAAGGTCCCACAGGGCCCGGATCTCCTCCAGGAACTCATTCCACCAGGTAGGAGCCGCCACCATAAAAGCCCTGGCCCTGGTTGCAGCAAGTTTGGTATCTTTGGGTCCTGGAATTACCAGGAGATGTTGAGTCCCTGACCGTATGCTACAAGGTACATTGCACCTACCCAGGAATCCTCCTGCCATCCCTCCTGTCATTCTGTTAGTAAACTCTAAAGATCAGCTTCTCTTCATCTCCCCCCTCAACACCAGCCAATCTCAGCAGTTTGACA
Organism: Gekko japonicus; assembly: GCF_001447785.1. Lineage (NCBI taxonomy): Eukaryota > Metazoa > Chordata > Lepidosauria > Squamata > Gekkonidae > Gekko > Gekko japonicus. The sequence continues at coordinate 1,056,340 of NW_015169184.1, read as the reverse complement.
CAATATAAAAAATTGGCAATGGCTCCCCAAAATATTGTCCCGATGTAACACATGTATCATATCAGTTTCCAAGCAGTCATGAGAAAGGGGGTAATATCAGTTGAAGCCACAGTGCTAAACAGGGGTATTTAACCTCCTCTTTGCCTTATATGATATACCAATATGGAAAAAAGACTGATAATGAATTTGTGTTGGCCCATTTTCATTTGGGGGAATGATGTGGGGTCAGGGGGGAGAGTTAGAGCTCCCCTTCTCTCCTGGAACCGGATGACATGATTTTGAGGAATGGGTGCTGCCTGTATTCCTAGAGAGTCAGGAAGATGATTGCAGACTTCTGTCACTGATTTAAAGGAAGTGCCAGTCAAGACCTTTCTGTTTCACTTCTTGCCTCACTAGTGAGCACATGGAAGGAGAGAGGTCTGACTAAAATATTAATCTTTTGCCACCAGAGCTCCAGATTGCATCTCCCTTTGACTTCTTCAAGCTACTTGTCATTCCTCCTTTACCCCTCTTTTATTTTCATTTCAAAGAAAAAAAATGGGGGGGCCCTCCCCTCTACCACTGGCTATGGTTTGCCTCCTTCCTGTGCAGCCGAGCAGTGTCTCCTGCGGACTCCGATGCCGAGGCCTCAGAGGCTCCATCTTCATCAGATGGGGATGTGAAAAGGCTTGTCCCTACAGGTAGGCAGGCATCACAGTCCGTGGCCAGCAAGACCATTCCTGCGGAGGCCTCAGCTACACTGAGAAGCTGTGGCATGTCTTCAGTTGGGTCAAAGAATGGCACCAGAGCAGAAATGGTTACCAAATCAACAGCAGCCTCCAAACAGACTAAGCACCCAAAGGGTAGAGATTTTACATTCTTTTCAGATAGACATCAGACACATTCAAGAATAGATCAAAAAGCTTAACAATAAATCTAGGCAAAGCAGAGATTCAACCAAAGATATTTGCAGATCATAATCCCATAGAAGTAGTTTGGCACTGGAACAGAAAATCAAGAGAAAGATTAAGATTAAATGACGCTCTTTTTCAAGAGGTAGTGAGCAAGTGTAAAAAAGTGTAAAAATATAAGAAAGATAATATACCATTCATAATAGATGCAACCAAATTTGTGAACAAGAAAAGAAACAGCATTTTTATTTCTGGATGCAGAGAAAACATTTGATAATTTAACATGGCCTTTTCTACTGAATGTGCTTCAAAATATGGGCTGTGGCCCTGAGTTCTGTAACTGGATAGAGGGTATATACTGAAATCAACAAGAAAAGATTTTAATAAATTGAAAATTAACAGAAGCAATTTCAATTGAAAAAGGAACATGCGAAGGATGTCTCTTGTCACCCCTATTATTTATCCTAGTGATAGAAACTTTAGCTACAAAGATCAGACAAGACACAAGGATCAAAGGAATAAAAGTGGATGATGTAGAATTTAAAATGAAATGCTGTACAGACAAGGTGATTCTAACAGTCTTGGATCCCCAAAAATCATTACAGTACATAATGAAACATATTGAAGAATTTGTATACTTCTCAGGATACAAAATCAACAGGAAGAAGACAAAAATGATAACATTCTTAATGCAAGAACAAGAAGATATTATAAAGAGCGTAGAATGTACAATAGCTACCGATCCCATTAAATATCTGGGAATAAAGGCAAAAGTGTAATCTTTTTAAAAACAATTATCAGAAGTCTTAGAAATTGATACAAGCAGTTTTATCCAAATGGAAAAATTTGAAATCTCATAGGTGGGAAGAATTTCTGCAATCAAAATGAATGTACTGCCAAAACTATCTTTTTTAAAAAATTCTATACGTATAGAAGAAAGAATATTGAGTGGCACATGCGAAGGATGTCTCTTGTCACCCCTATTATTTATCCTAGTGATAGAAACTTTAGCTACAAAGATCAGACAAGAAACAAGGATCAAAGGAATAAAAGTGGATGATGTAGAATTTAAAATGAAATGCTATGCAGACAAGGTGGTTCTAACAGTCTTGGATCCCCAAAAATCATTACAGTACATAATGAAACATATTGAAGAATTTGTATACTTCTCAGGATACAAAATCAACAGGAAGAAGACAAAAATGATAACATTCTTAATGCAAGAACAAGAAGATATTATAAAGAGTGTAGAATGTACAATAGCTACCAATCCCATTAAATATCTGGGAATAAAGGCAAAAGTGTAATCTTTTTAAAAACAATTATCAGAAGTCTTAGAAATTGATACAAGCAGTTTTATCCAAATGGAAAAATTTGAAATCTCATAGGTGGGAAGAATTTCTGCAATCAAAATGAATGTACTGCCAAAACTATCTTTTTTAAAAAATTCTATACATATAGAAGAAAGAATATTGAGTGGCAAAGACAGATAAACAAATTTATTTGGAGTGGCAAGAAGACAAGAATAAGCTTTAAAATGTTACAAGAAAAAAAGAAAGGAGGGTTAGCGGTTCTAAATATAAAATTATATTACCAAGCAGCAGGTCTGGTTTGGATTGTGGAATGGATTAAAAACCCAATACAAATAATAGTAACACTTGAATCAGCAGACCTAAATGAAGGTTTACACAATTATTTATGGATTAAGAAATCTGTTAAAATGATCATAACACAGGAAAGGAGTCATAATGAGAGATGGACTTTGGAGAATATGGTTTACATGCTGGAATTTATTGAGCCCTCCAAATTTCCCGCTCATATCCCCAACAGAAGCTTATCATGATAACACAAGAAATAAAAGTGGTTTTTAAGATATGGCAATATGGTAAATGCTCAGGGGGAAATCAAGTCCTGGCAAGATACTAGAAATGAAAGAATCAACTTTCAATGGTTGCTGTATTATCAATCAGTATCAAGATTAAAGAAGATTATCAACACAGAAGATGGTGGTCTTAGAGAGGTGACTGAGTTTGAACAGCTGATTATTAAACAAAAAGACCATTTACTACAATTGATAAATAAGTCATTACTTCAGGTAGAAAGAGAAGAACAAGTAAAAAATGTGTGATTAAATGGATGCAGAATTTTAGAGAGCAGACACCTGCGCATCAATGGAAATGGTTATGGGGGAAAGAAATTAAGTTTAGATAAAACTGGTACAAAATGTTTTTAGAAGGTATATAACCCCAAGGGATAGCGAGAACATAGACAAAAACTACAAAGGAAATGTCAAGACATAGACAGAACCTTTACCATATGTGACAGACTTGTAAAAAAATGAAAAGATATTTGAAGGAAATGCATGGGAAAATGCAGAACATATTAAAAATTTAAATTCCCTAAGGAAGCTAAGAATATGCTATTAGGTATACTGTCTAATAAATTACCAAAACTTTTGGGAGCAATATTCAAATACATGGTGACAGTGGCTAGAAGAGTCTACACAGCAAAATGGAAACTAGAGGTCTGTCCAAGCTTAGAAGACTGGAGAAATAAACTTGGCAAATGTGCAGTAATGGTGAAATTAACAACTTATTTGAGAAACAGATCAATTACGAAATTTGAGGAGAGATGGAGTGTATATTATGCAAACAGGAGAAAAAATTAGAATGAGAAACAGTTTAAAAATTGTATATAAATGTATTGCAATGCAGAAGCAGAACGAGAAAAAGTTTTGGATATAAACTATATAAAGTAGATTTTGAGCAGAAACATCTTTTATTTTTTATTATGATGATAAATATAATAGACTTTCCTTTGTACTTTGATATGTTAAAAGTTATAGGGAGTATGTAGAAATGGCAAAATATGTAATATTGAATATGTAGTAATGATGAAACTAATAATGTAGTTGAAAAATAGATCAGTTATGAAATTTTAAATTTAAAATGTTGAATATAAAAGTACACCAGAAGTAAGGACCACTGTATTATATAATGTCTTAAAAATGATAATGAAGGGGATGTTGGGGAGAAATGTTTCCTGTTTTATATACTCTGTAATATATAATTATCCTTCCTTGATATATACAATTATGTTATATAATCCCTCTTCTCCTTTTCATATCCCCTCTATACTATTACTTTGTTTTTAAACAACTGGTTAAAGATTCACAGAGGAGGGAGACATCATCAAGAACTAACAAGCCTAAGAGTCTAGTAGAAGGAAAAGCCCCGGACATTCATTCCTCTTCACTGGGTGTTCTAGAAGAGGGTCCTGGGCTACTAAGGCAGCTTAAAGGGTTTTGGGACCACAGGTCTCCTACGTCCAGGCCCCTGGACAAGTTCTCCCTTAAACTTAAGGGCACAAAATGTTTCTTTGCCTCTCCAGTTTTCTTTGAAGAGAAGATCAGTGAGGAATGGGCCAAACCTGCTCCAGGCTCCTTGGCCCATAAGCCTTCCCTCCATTCCCCACTGTTCAGTGCATCTATATTTGGAGAATGGCACCTTTCCATAAATCCAATCCCTCTCCTTCCATCCCATAGTTGAAGGAAAGGTTTCTAAGGCATCAGTAAGCTAGTAGGCGAGAGACTGTATTTGTGTTGTTTACAAGCCCATGGGTTTGATGCCCTTGGAAAGCATCACTGCTCACTCCATTAGTTCTGCTACCAATGCTTCAGTGGCGGAAATGTGCAAAGCAACAACTTGGGCCTTGGTTTCTATGTTTGTCTGCCACTACAAATTGAATACCATCTCCTCAGCTGATGCAGTGTTCAGGCGAAGGGTATAGCAAATCCTATAAATATCTAACCACTAACATTGATCCCTCCTTGATTCCGAACAGCTTTGTAACATCCTATTCACCAATATCATGCCCTCCAGGGGAGAACAGAACATTGGAACTTATGATTAAAGTTCCTTCTACCTGGAACTTGGAGTACATAACTTTGTCCCACCCTGTTTTAAGGGGAAGAAGGGCACCTGAGAGTTGGATCAAGGCATCTATCCTTGCCTTTCTTCACTATATGAATTTTTCCTGCTTGCAATGTCAGTTCATGACATTAGTGTCAAGGCCTGTTGCCTTTCTGCAGTAGGTTTTTCTGATAAACTGCTTATACAGCTATGGAAGTCTCCAAACTAAAAAGGCAGGCACTTCCTGAAAGGTGGAGACAAATGTCAACAATCAGCTTCCTGCCTCTCTAGGATTGCTCGAAGTACGACTCATTCACCAAAATAATGTCCTCACATTCATGGGACGTTTCAACTTAATTCTTCAGCACCTGGCCTTCAGTATGGATCCCTGCTCCTTCCTATGACTGCTTTTTAAAATCAAATAACATGTATTGAGGTCCAGTCAGAATTCAGTCCCTCAGTGTACTTAAATGTAAGATATATTATTTGCTAATCAAATAAAACTGTAGTATAATATTGCATAATAATGGCTAATTAAGTTTGCAAATGTCCAGATTGTATTTCATTTTGGTAGATCCTTTTCTGTAATTAATGCAGAAGGCCAAATGAACGTTTGGCCTTTATATTGTTTTCAATGTGCCTCCCTCCAGAACTTGAGGAATCTCGACAGAGGTGTCCGCCTTGCTGGAATAAATTTGCCCACACTTACTTGATTTGGAACTGTTGTGATACATGGTTAAAAATAAAGGAAACTGTCCATTTAATTGTGATGGATCCCTTTGTTGATCTTGCCATTACCATCTGCATAGTTCTAAACACTCTGTTCATGGCCCTGGAACATTATCCAATGGAAAAGTCCTTCGACGACGTTCTGAAAGCTGGAAATCTGGTAAGTAAAACTGTATATGAAATCATTTTCTGAGTCATATACTTAAAACTGATTTTGTAAGCTGTCCTTTCAAAAAATGGATCTCTTTCTGTTAGGAGTTCATGCCCCCCAAAAGTTTAGGAACATATGAAGTTGCCTTCCAGTGAGTCAGATCATCAAAAATTTAGGAACATATGAAATTGCCTTCCAGTGAATTAGAGCATCAATCCATCTATCCCAGAATCATCCCAAGATTTTTCAAGTCTTTCCCCAGCTTTGCTACCAGAGATTGTTGCAAGGGGAATTGAACCTATCATTTTCTATATCCATTGTCTGTGCTCTCCTATGGTACACCCTTTGGACTCTTCCCACAATAGCTGCCCTCAAACACAGATCAACTAAGCACGCACCCTCCAGCAGCTGTGCATTATTATTTTTTTGCCGAACTGCATAGCTTCAGCTTAAATGGTCAGTTCTCTTACGAAACCTTTTAGACTGCAAGTCCTGGTGTAAAGGGGACATGTGAACCACCTCGAGTGGGATGTGTCATGGCAGTTTTCGTCTTGTAATTTTCTTTATGTATTTATTTATAGTTTCAATTTATAGACCGTCCTACCCCGGAATACACATGGCTCAGGGCGGTGAACGGCATAATGATAAAACATTCATAAATAATAAAACAATCTAAATAATCCATAGATGAAAACATTCTCAGATTCCAAGTTTTATCACTGCTCCACAAGAAGGTGGAAAGGGGCAGGAAGGAAAAAGAGGAGGGGGGAGGAGGGAGTGCCAGTAGAATGGTATCCTTCACTGTCCTCAACCCGGCAGAACATCTCTGCCTTGCAAGCCCCGCAGAACTGCATTAGGTCCCTCTGTGCATGGATGTTATTCGTCAGAGAGTTTCACCAGGTAGGAAAGCCAGACTTCTTTTGGTCTGGGGATCACCAGTAGATTGTTCTCTGCAGAGAAAATTCTTAACCCCGTTGGGGGAAAATAAAACATTCAAAGGTGGGGGGGGGAAAGGAGAAAGAAGCTGAGATCTTAAAGTATAATAATTAACTAATGAAATTCCTCATTTAGGTCTTCACTGGGATCTTCACTGCCGAAATGGTCTTCAAGATAATAGCCATGGATCCTTACTATTATTTCCAAGAAGGCTGGAATGTTTTTGATAGCATTATCGTCAGCCTTAGTTTAATGGAGCTGGGTCTCGCAAATGTGGAAGGACTGTCAGTTCTACGATCATTTAGATTGGTAAATAGTATGCTAAACCCTACTGCTTAATTGATTTCTGAAAAGTTACATTTAGTGATATATTTTGCACTTTCCCTGTGGCAGACCTGCTTCTCATGTAAGGATCCATTGTTTACTGCAATGTAGTAGATACTGTCACGGGTCTAGAAAATTTCAGAAACCACCTCTGTGTGTTCACAGCAAGGTCTACAGCATCCCTTGATCTGCTGGCACTCATTGGCAGTGTTGCTGACTGAGCTGGACCTTGGGCCAGAAGGCCAGGGCCATGGCTCCTGGGCTCAGAAGCTGGGTGGTTCCCAAAAGCGAGCTGTAGCTTTTGGAGAATGCCATGCCCTATATGGAATACTACACAGGGAGATTTGTCTGTCTCCCTCTATTGTCTTTTGTGAGTGAGTGAAGACTACTTTGTTCCAATTTGGCATGCTCCCAGTAACTTATTGGCCTCCTCCCTAGTTTTTTGGTGATATGTGGTGTTACATGTTTTTATTGAATTATTGTATATATACTTTATTTGAAATGTTTTTAATGCTGAAATGTTTAAATGCTTGATGTTTGCTGCTTTGGAGACCCTGTTTGGGTGGGAAGGTGGCATAAAAATGTTTTAAATGCATAAATATAAAGAGAGAGGGTCCCAGAAGACTGTTAAGTCCAGAGTCTTATATTACCTATCCGCGCTGCTGCTATTTGGATTCCTGCTAAGTCTCCACCAGGACCTTCAGAATCCAAAATGAATTTCAGGATGAGCAGAGGAGATTTTGCAGTTATTTGGATAAAAAAATAAGGTCCACTAAACTTTTCTCAGGATGAAATTAGTAGATTCTGTTCCCCTTAATCAGTAAGTATATTATCGCCATTAGGGGTAAGCGAAACAACTTGGTGCCCCTCTGTAGAGCTTTGGGGCAGAGTCATTGAAGTCTGCCAAAACTCTGGAATGGATTGTACAACCCTCAATGAATTCAGCAATTTTTTTTATTGTTAGGGAGTAGTGATTTACCTTGCTGGATCAGAGGGCCATTGGATGTGCTTGGCGGAGAATAAGTAAGAAATTTATGATTGTCCGCATTCCAGTGGTTATACCATGAATCAGCAATGAACAGTGTTCCTGATGATCCTTCAGTGAATAACAGACTTTCCCTTCTGCATTGCAAAGAATAGTCTGTGTCACGGAATGGCAAGACTAGCAAGGAATAGCTTTCTAAAATGATATGCCAGTTAGATCCAAGGTTTGGGATGAGGGAACCCACGGTGGGATCTTGGCTGTGCATGCAGATCTGTAGATGGACTGTAGCTGCAGTCTTAAGAGTGCTTTTCTGGTAGTAAACGCCTCTGAATAAAATGGGACATATTTCTGAACAGGGCTATCTAGCTTTGCTCCCTGTATTGGTGGGTCAGCTCCTCTGTTAATACATACATCCTTCATTGTTGTCTTCAGCTTAGGGTCTTCAAGCTGGCAAAATCCTGGCCAACTCTAAATATGCTCATAAAGATTATCGGGAACTCTGTTGGCGCTCTGGGAAATCTGACCTTGGTCTTAGCCATCATTGTCTTCATTTTTGCTGTGGTTGGCATGCAGCTATTTGGGAAAATGTATGTGGAGTGTGTCTGCAAAATCAGTGATAACTGCAAACTTCCACGTTGGCACATGAAGGACTTTTTCCACTCTTTCTTGATTGTCTTCCGAATACTTTGTGGAGAATGGATAGAGACTATGTGGGACTGTATGGAAGTTGCAGGTCAAGCCATGTGCCTGGTTGTATTTCTCCTCGTCATGGTGATTGGGAACCTGGTGGTATGTTACCAACAATATTTCAGCCATTATCTTATACAACAGAAAATTAAATGAGCAAAAGGCTTGCTGTTCAGGGTTTGTTTTTTGTTTTTTTAAATGGCTATTATAGTCCTTAAGTCTGTATTTCTAAGAACATTATTTAACAGGATCTGTGTGAAGGATTATGTTGTCCAAGAATTATGTTGTCCAACTGTCTGCATCAACAAGAGTCCTAGGGATTATTGGATTCCACTATCTCATACAGGATTTGATTCCTTTCCTCTCCTTGGGGTTTGATATGATCTTTGATCAAAGTTGGTGATCTTTGAAGAGCAGAACCCTAGGAATAGACAGGGAATGGTCCTCCTGTCCCCAACTTTTAAAATAACACATCCATCCCTCCCCTCCCTCCCCCGGACACGGGGTGAAAACATTTCCTTACGTTTCTTCATGCTTTAGGGATCATGACAAATAAATTATTTTAGCTTTCCTAAGCTTCCATGATGTCTACTGGGTACAAGCTCTAGGAAGAAAGTTTTCCAAAGATGTTTTGATAAATATGGATTTCTGGGAAGTATCTCTGGGGATTCATTCAGATTCTCTTTGGATTTTAAACCTATTGTTTAACAGTGCCACAATCCTACAATACAAATAATAGCTGGAAAAGTGCACCATAGTGGTAGACATCTGTTACATCACATTTTTGTCCCACTCTTCCTCCAAGGAAATCAGGAAAGCATACGAGGTTCTTCTCTCCCTGTTCATCTTCACAACAACTCTGTGAGGTAGGTTAGGATGAGAGTAAATAGACAATGATCATCCAGTTAGCTTCCTTGACAGCATGGTGCTGGCATGGCATAGTTAGTGTGTTGCATTAGGATCCTGGGAGACCGAGGTTTGAATCCCAGCCTCCACCATGGAAGCTCACTGGGTGACCTTGGGCTTCTCACAGATTCTCAGCCTGGTCTACCTTGTAGGGTTGTTGTGAGAGAATGGAGGTGGAGAGAATGATGTTCTAAGCTACTTTGAATCCCTTCTGGGGAGAACAGCGGGATATAAAAAATCAATAAATGCATCATCAAATGCAAATACATAGTGCTTTGAACGTGGGTCTCCTTAGTGCTAAGAGCAATGATAATGATAGAGAGATTCTTTTTTTCAGCTCCCATCATACAAATATCTGACATTTGATAAACAGACAATTAACTATGTTCTGATTATATTGATAACTGAAAGCCTGATCATGTATTCAGAAATATAATGCAACACACAAACAATACTGTAAAAGTAATATTCTGACCATTGACAGTGGAAACGCATACTCATTTTTTAAAAGAAAGGTATTTAGAAATTGAAATACGAATCCATGAACTCCAGTTTGAAAATGCACAGGAACAAACCTGAATTGTAGTTTTTAAGAGTGCTAATGAAAAAGACATAATGGAGTTGTTTGGCTTTTTCTCCCCCCCCCCTTTCAGGTACTGAACCTCTTTCTAGCCTTATTGTTGAGCTCTTTCAGTTCAGACAGTCTTGCCGCACCAGAAGATGAAACAGAGGCAAATAATCTCCAGATTGCTATCGCGAGGATTCATAGGGGAATTGATTTTGTGAAGAAAAAACTGTATGAATTTGTCCAAACTATTTGCTTTCAAAAAAGTAAGGCCACTGCAGGTATTCAATCAGCTGGCGAACAAAACAACAAGAATGGTGGGGGTATTCCCAACCACACTGTCGCTGAAATCAACAGAGCTCTTGATTATCACCAAGATAAAAGCACAGCTGCCACTTACATGGACAGCAATGATCCCATGTCATTCATCAACAACCCAAATCTCACCGTGACAGTACCCATTGCCGTGGGAGAATCTGACTTTGACCCTTTAAATACCGAGGAAATTAGCAGTATATCTGAAGTTGAGGAAACTAAAGAGGTAAGACATGGAATCATTTCACACAGTTGCACCTTCAAGTTTTACTGTTTTGTATTGACACATGTATGAGCCAAAATATTTGTGTTCAGTTTTGTCCCTAAATGTACACATGGCGGTGGAAAGTGCGGTCAGGTCGCAGCTGATTTATGGTACCCTGTAGGGTTTTCAAGGCATGAGATGGACAGAGGTAGTTTGCCATTGCTTGCCTCTGCATAGCAACCCCTGGACTTCCTTGGTGGCTTCCCATCCAAGTACTCCATGCCAGGGTTGACCCCACTTAGCTTCTGAGATCTGGTGCGATTGGTCTAGTCTGGGCCATCCAGGTCAGGCCAAACGTACACCTACTTACTAATATCTTGAAATATAATCCTAGTCCCTCTCTACATAATATTCCTCTGGTTATTTTTGTTGGTCTGGATGGCTGTCAGTAAGGTGGTGAATAGGGTGGTCTACTTGCCTCATCACAGGATGGGGCAGAGTTGTTTTATTAATTTACATAGCAGGGCCCCTGTAATCACAGGATGGGGCAAAGTTGTTTTATTAATTTACATAGCAGGGCTTACATCTGCATGTGACATACAGTTTACAGAATTACTCCAAACTAGAGTGTACTCAGAGGTAAGTTATTCTGAGTTCAGTAGGATTCACTCTCAAGTTATTGTGCACAGGATTGCAAATTAGGAGCTGAGGATATGCATTTCACTGTACTGTTGAAATGTGTAGGACTGTACACTTTCCCCACATCTGGGAATATTGGCCACAGCCCAGTTGCCATAAAGTAAAAATTCTCAAGCTTTGCTGTAGACAGGACTTAGAAGTCACGAAACATTCTGCTGAAATAGGGGCAAGATAAAACAATGGTAGGTGACACAAGTCACAGTCTTCTGATTTTTCCTTAATCAGAGAGTGAGGCAAGCAAATAATCAAATGGAGGAGGGCACAGAGCAGAGCTATACTGGCCCACAAAATAATTTAAAGCAAGGGTCCCTGACCTCACGGAACCTGTGGGTCCTTTTAGAATTTTGAGAACAGGTAGCGGACACCACAACAAAATGGCTACCATAGGGGCCAGGACTGATGAAAAACTGTTGGGAGGTTCCACAAGGTTCCAAATCAAACATCCTCCTGTGATGAAGGCAGCAGCTTCTAGATGCTTTTCCCTGCAGAACCAGAGGTGATGCCTCCTGGGAATCTTCCAAAGCACCTCTTATTCCACTGAAGCAGACAAAAGCCACAACTGGCTTTTTTGTTTTGAGGAAGGGATGCTTCAAGGAAGAAACAAGTGGGCAGCAGGAAACATAGAATCACAGAGTTGGAAAGGGCCATATAGGCCATCTAGTCCTAACCCCTGCTCAATGTAGGATCAGCCTAGAACATCCCTGACAACTGTTTGTCCAGCCGCTGCTTAAAGACTGCCAGTGAGGGGGAGCTCACCACCTCCCTAGGTAGCTGATTCCACCGTTGAACAACTCTTACTGTCCTAATATCTAACTGGTACCTTCCCACCCTTAATTTGAAGCCATTATTGCGAGTCCCATCCTCTGCTGCCAACAGGAACAGCTCCCTGCCCTCCTCTAAGTGACAGCCCTTCAGATAGTTCAAGAGAGCAATCATGTCCCATCCCCGCCCCCCCCCACAGTCTCCTCTTCTCCAGACTGAACATTCCCAAGTCCCTCAGCCTTTCCTCATAGGGCTTGGTCTCCGGGCCCCCAATCATCCTTGTCACTCTCCTCAGCACCCACTCCATTCTATCAAAATCCTTTTTGAAATGAGACATCCAGAACTGTACAAAATACTTCAGGTGTGGCCTGACCAAATGCTTTGATGAGCACCATGTTGGGAACCATTGATTTAAAGCAGCCAAGTAAGGGATAGTAATGGTTGCAGAGGGAGCAGGAAATTGCAAAGAATTCTCCACACCATCTGCCAAAGACTTGAGGTTGGTAGGTGCACAGCAGATTTAGAAACGGGACTTTGGGGGGAACTGATTCTTCTTTTGACACACAGCAGGGAAGCAGAGAAACTTGATCCCCTGTAGCAGTGAAAGGTTGGATTCCACTAGCACTGATCTGGTACTAGAATCACATTTGCCCCATTTAAGTCATAGATATTTTTAACCACAGAGCTCAGTTTTATGTAAAAAGATGATAACATTCTGTTTTTTATTTACACTACAGGGTACAGCTTTACAGAAATGCTATCTGGGATCTGCAGTGATCTTTAGTATTGATTTGTGTGCACCCTTGTAGACTCCCACAGCATTTCTTACAGCTCCAAACCTTCTGAAAGTATGATTTTAAAAAAAAGTGGTGAAATGGTCAACACATTGTCTAATTACTGCATCAACATAAAAGTAGACATTGTGTTGTTCAGTGGGTTTTTAAAAAGCAACACATTTGGGTCATTTACATGCAGTCCTGTGGGTTTAGCCACTCCAGTCTGTACCCATTGGTTTCACTGGGCTTCGGCTGGAGTAACTCTGCATAGGTATCTGAAGAAGTAAGCAGTGACTCAGAAAAGCTCATACCCTGCCATGAATTCTGTTAGTCTTTAAGGTACTACTGGACTCCTGCTCTTTTCTACTGCTATAGGATCGCGCTTTTAGACTCCCTGACCTCTTGAGTGCAGAGTTTCATTTCACATTTCAACTTGAGATCTGAGTCAGTTTTAACCCCAAGAGGTGCAAAAGGTTTTTTTAATTTGGCGGTTTGTCAAAGTGGACTCACAGTTATCTTATGGTTCCACAAGTAAGATCTATCAAGAACCCTAATGATATACAAGGGCAGAAAAGCTTAAGTTGCTGCTATTCACCCTACTAAGAGCTGGGAAAGGGCTAGATCTGTGAACTTCTGCCATGGCGCTAGGTGTTGTTTAATGCTACAGCAGGTATTATAAGTCTGGCAGGCCATCTCCAGCTCTCTGAGGCTTGCACCTTGCACAGCTCCAGGGAGCAGCCATGTAGTAACAGTACCAATTATTCTTGGGAGGAAGAGGGGGCGATTTAAGTGGGCAATCCAGGTCATACAAAGAACCCCGTTAAAATAACAGCAGATAGGACTGTGTTTGTTCCACTAGAATCTGAAATTAAAAGCTTTTCCAGTTTACCTTTTTTATTGCAAGTTATACATTTCCTCACACACACACACCGAAGTAACTGCTAAGTAAGGAAGAAATTTGTTTCAGGTGTTGCCACATATCTGTGCATTTTTTTTATTTTATCTTTCAATAACCCATTGAATTGAATAGCAACCATGTGAAATTCCAAAAGAAAATAGAAAGGAGAATTGGGGGGGGGATTGGATTCCTGTCACCCTCCACCAGCATGTACTCCTCCCCCCCTCCCGGTACTAGCACCACACCCCGAGTGCCCTTAGGACAAGAGGGGAGGAGGTTAGTGGATACTGGCTTGCTTCCCATTCTTGCCAGTTCCACTCCTGCACAGCCTAGAGCAGGTATCCTGGAGTGTTGGCTCCCCATCCCTGGTCCTTTTGAAGGAGGCATAGCACACCACATATGACCCTCACTGCTCTTGGCCTCTTGCAGGAGTGCCTCTTCCCCTGCAAAGTTGGGAGTCATGCCATACTGTGGCTGTTCCCTGCCTCTGCTTCTTACTGAGCTACCCAGAGCTACTACCAATCAGCTTTTAAGAGGAGCATTTCTCTGCAGTGTCCCTCCCACAACAGCCACCAGTCAGGGGTGGGGGTTTTCTCATCTCCAGTCATAAAACGTAATCAACAAATCAGTCATTAAAAACCAACATGAAACTGGGGAGATCTTGTTGCTAACATCTCACTCCATTTGAAAAACAGGTACAAACAAGATGAGGGTATGTGTGTGTGTGTGGGGGGGGAATTAACTGAGACCAGCCTTTTATTTAACATATATATTTATCAAGAAATATTCCCCGTTTCGATATGTCTTTATGTATGTCTTTGCTCAGCCTGATATGCTTGCCATGTTAATTTGAGTACCATATTTGAAGATAACCTTTCCTTTGCAACCATGTTTTTGGTTTGTGGTTGATTTGATATTGTATTTGAAGATAACCTTTTCCAGCCATTTTTGTGGTATTTCCATATTGAGAAACTGGATGTTTTCTACATCACTTCCTCCCATTCTTACTTCTCACAGGACTAAAAACAGTCGGGAGCAGACAAAGAGCACAGCTCTGGCACTCTTTAACCAGGCAGGACAACAGGGGTCAGCCATTTTTAACAGGTTATTGCAGCAAGTCATATGTACACAATCACTGTTGGATACCAGCTGACTGGCCTGCATGCAGCTGCACTGTGTGCCATCATCCATTCACTATCAGTCACGTGACTCACATGTGACATGTGATTCACAGCATAGCATGATCAGGGGGAAGGGCTACCCCAACCTTCACTGTGTTGAATATTTTTGCACAACGTTTTAATAAGTTAAGTGCATGATCTTGGGTTGTCTTAGATTGTGAAGTTGTAAGAATCCTCAAGTTTACATTTAAGACCTCCGAGCATTTTTTTAAGGTAGGGGGATATTTGTGATACATATTAATATTGTCCTTAAAAAGGTTATCCCGTTTCTTTATTATAAGTGACATTTCTTTCACGCAGACATAATTGTTAAGGCAGCCCTTCTTTGGACAAAGCAAGGTAGTATATTTCAAAGAAACAAACAAAGTATTTAGCATCCAGCTTGAGGAAGAGTTCTGTGAAAACTGAAAAGTTAGTGATTTGAGGTTGGTTCCAGTAAAGCGTTGTATCCATTGCTGTTGGGAGAGTTTCAGAATTCCAAGGATAGAAGGATATACGGCAATAGAACATACTAGAATAATAAAAAATGATACTGTGTTGCATACTACAGACATGTAATTATATATTATTGTGCCAATTAGTGGTCTTGGTGATCTTTTGTGTTATAATCCAGTGTCATGCTGTACAAAAACTCTGCCCATAGAATGATGAAAGCAAAATGTATTTTAATTAATTTAGAATATAATTAATATATTTCATATCTGTACAACTGGGCAATTAATCCTGATTTTTATTCTATTTGTAACACTTGTTGTTTATGCTTTATAGTCACTAACAGGGCCACTTTAAGCACAGTTTATACCTGTCTGAGCCCATTGGTTTCACTGAAGTCTGCTTAGGAATGCACTGTAATTCACACAACAACTTTTCTGAGCTAGATTGTCAAGAGTCCCATACAAATGGGGAACTGAATAAGGCTTGCTAAGACAACTGTACCTTTTGCTATTCATCTGCTCACTTAGAACAAGTAGCAATCAAGCTACTTAGAGAAAGTACTAGAATACTAATCAGTGCAACCCTATGCAGACTTACAGAGCCAGTTTGGTATAGTGGTTAGGAGCGCAGACACTACTCTGGAAGAACTGGGTTTGATTCCCCACTCTTCCACATGCAGCTGCTGGTGTGACCTTAGGTAGTTATAAGTTCTTTTAAAGCTGTTCTCTTATGAGCAGTCTTGGAAAGAGCTCTCTCAGCCCCACCTACCTCACAAGGTGTTTGTTGTAGGGAGGGGAAGGGAAAGGAGATTGTAAGCTACCCTGAGACTCCTTTGGGTAGTGAAGGACGGGATATAAATCCAATCTCTTCTTCCAGTCTAAGCCCCTTGAAACCAGTTCGGACAAAATGAGGGAATCTTCCTCCAAGTTGCTGGGGGCTTTTCACAGCCTCTACTCCCTCCTAGATAAGAGATGGCCAGAGATGAGGCTGTGTAATTGAAGATCCTCTGAACTGGTATGATCACCTGCCATAGCCTGACCAGCACGGTGGTACAAGACCCAAAACTGCTGAGAATCTGATGTCAAGATCTCTTTCTGCATCATTTAGGAATGGGTGTAGGGTTTGAGGCAGGGTGAACACCGTTTGCCTCATCAGATTTCCCAGGTGGCATAAGTAGGAAGATAGCCTGCTGTTTTCTGACAACCTGTTTTCTGACAACCTGTTTCACAGCTCAGGTTTGGCAAACCTGTCTATGGCATCCTTAGTAGATGCACAATTAATGACAGCATATTGTAGATAAATATCATCTAGATTTCTCGTATGTTTTCAATTTTGTGGATAGGTTTTTTCTTTAAAAATTGTAAAATGCAAGTACGGAAACAGCTTCTGAGTACTGCAAGTTGGAATTCAAGAAAATGGCATTTGAAATAGTCTTATTTTACATGGGCTTTCATCATTCTTGATGTTCATCTCACTGGGTGTTGATGCTGTCATTACTGATGTTATAGTCCAGCTGGTAATAACATTGTTAACAGGTTGGCGAACACCATGCTCTAAACTACTTTGGTTTATTTGTACTCATACCTGTCTACAGTTCTCACAATCTGTGTCATTGATAGACCCCCTTGCAGGGCAGTGCTTTAAATTATACTGACAACATTGCCTCTGTTGTCAGAGCTCAAAATCAGCTGAGCCACCATCTCATCTTGATGTTCTCTTGAGCACTAGAATTAGCAATTGCCTGACAATGACTGGTATGTGCACTTAAGTCAGAAGTAGTTTGAAATGCACGAAAAATGAACAGACTTACGCACTGGCAAGGAAGAATGCAAGACAAAGGCTATGGGGACAAACTGAACATGCTTTTTCCATTTTGACATTCTGGAAACTTGCTTTCTGTTGTGTTCGCCATGTGGTATGTAAATACATCCTGTGATACTGTATTGGTATTCTAATTTCTTAGTATTTTCTCCCAACTTATTTCACTGAATTCCATTTCAGATTTTTCATAGGTTCAAAAGTGGCTAAAGGACATACAATATGTAAAAACAATACCCCTGTGAGTGAAAAAAATGTACTGGTGTAAATTAATCCATGCTCAGGATCACATTCCTGCAGTTTTGCCATTCGATTTGGTGGGATCTGCCTGTTTGTGATCCAGTGTAAGACTGAGCTTAGCATTATGGGGAATATAATGAGTTGGCTCTAGTAAACTGTTGTGAAAATTAGTGTATGGAATTAATCTTTCTCTCTCTATACCCTGAAAAAACCCTGCTCCCTAGGAACCGAGGGGGAGCATCGCATGGGGCTGACACTCAAGGAGAAACTGGCAGAAATTATCCCTTCCCCTTGGGTGCTAGCTCTCGCACAAGAGCTCTTGCAAAGAGGGCAGATGGATTTCTGCCAGGCCTTCCTTCTTGATGCACCATGTCCTGCTCAGTTCTGCAAGGTCCGTTGGCCTTCAGGAGTAACGTTGGAGTAGGGTGGGGGTACAGGAGGGGCTTGGGAGCCACAGAAGGAAGAGAGAGGGGCCCATTCCATTAACTTGTTTTATTCAGAGGTCACTGGATCCAAACCATTCTGTTTAGCTGTATAGCAATGCTATTTTTGACTCATTTGCTCACTGCTTTTCAAATAATTCAGAAGCACTGGCTATTATGAAATTGTTCCTTTTTAAGAGAAAAGCTATTGGAGAAAGAGCAGTAAAAGAGAAGCACATCTAGGTATTCATCAATTATTTTTAAATAGCTTTTTATAATGGCATCAACCATTCCTAAGTGTTTCTCACCACCACCGCCCCAAAACTTAAAAGTTTCATTTCATTAGTAACAATGCAAATGCTTGGAATGCACAAGTTAGGAATCCAAAAGAGTACATATAGGCATTCCTTATTCCTGTGCATGTACTCTGTTGTAAATCTGATTTAAGATGTCTGAATATGCCACTGTTGCATGCTCAGTCAACATGAATTTCCAATTCAGGATAAGCATGCATAGATGTTAAAAGGCACTGTGGGATCTTCTTTGCAGAAATTAAGTATTTCCAGCTCCAGTGATGGCAGCACAGTTGATATTGGTCCCATGAGAGATGAAGAAGCTGAAGCTTTGCTGGACAACCCATCAGAACCAAAGGCTTGCTTTACAGAAGGTAGGAGAGGGAATCGTAGCATTAGCGATTGCATACCTTTTAAAAAGTGCTTGATCTAGGCTCACCTTTGAAAATCTAATCTAATCTGATTGATGTACTTGCTGCTTACTTAATGAAACTTAAAAAAAACAAATCAAGCGTTGTCATGTAAACAAGAGTAGCAAACCTGAATGAAGGCCATGGAAGTAGAATGCACATTTGTACTTAAATATGTTTGACCTGGTTTTTGTCTGGGTTTTATAAGTATTTGTAGATTTGGCTTTAACCCCCAATTATTCCTTTTCTTTCTGCCTATCTACCCCAAGCTCTCGGGCTGCACCTACACAGAGTTGTGAAAACAGGGCCCTACTATGGTGGCAGCGGCAGCAGGAGCAAGTGGGGTGGGAACAGGCAGAAACAGCATTCACATGCCCTCATTCTGTCTCCACTTGCTGATTTTCCCAACTCCCCACCTTTTGCCCATGCACATCTGTGTACAGACAAGATGGTAATTACGGTGCCCTCCAAAGCATCCCAGAAACTCCTCTTTACTTTTCCCTGCCGAGCTGTGGTGTAGCAATACAGCACGACAGCAGCCAGATGAGCAATGCTCCCATCAGGCTTTGTGTCATTTTAGTTCAGTGCTAGAGAGCCAGTTTGGTGTAGTGGTTACGTGCACAGACTCTAATCCGGGAGAACCGGGTTTGACTCCCCACGCCTCCACTTGCAGCAGCTGGATGACCTTGGGCAAGCCATAGTTCTGTCAGAGCTGTCCTTGAAAGAGCAGTTTCTGGCAGAGCTCTCTCAACCCCACCTACCTCACAGGGTGTCTGTTGTGGGGAGGGGAAGGGAAAAGAGTTTGTAAGCCGCTCTGAGACTCCAAGTGAAGTGCGGGGGATAAATCCAATCTCCTCCTCCTCTTCTTCTTCTTCCCCCTCACCAAACTACAATTCCTGGGACTCTCAAGGAAGCCATGATGTTTAAACTCTTTTAAAAATTAGTGTGTATTGCAAATATGTCCAGCATCTCTGGAAAAAAATACAGCCACATTTATATGCTGTGGTTCTTAAATAGCTGAGATTAGAAGCCATCATTTTAATATTCAACTTTCCCGTATGTTTTATGAGATCTTTAAGAAAGTGCCTAAAATCCAAAAGCTGCCTGTACTGTTGAATTGGATAGCAGTAACCTGATCCATATATTCGCATTAGAATTGTCCTTGATGCTTTTTCTTGAAATGAGCAGTTGTAGTAAAACATCTCTGATCGATAGGAGACCATCAGTCAGCTGGTAGAAAGCTGCTTGCTTTGGAGTCAGGAATCAATCAGTTCACTGCTTCCACAAGAAGGGACTCCAGACTGCAGTTGAAAAAGCCCTCTGTCTGGGAAATGGATCTCGGAAACAAAAGATCTATTGCTCCTCAAGCCCTTCTTAACAATATGTTTCCTGCTTTCAGAGCCCAGAGGTAGCTGTATCCCTCTGACAGATATTTTTCCCCTATAAGAATAATTGGAACCAGACCATTATTATTGTGCAACCATTTAAAAACAGACAAATATGTAATCACCCTGAGTCCTTAGGGAGATAGATAGGGTGTATGTGTTTTAAAATTAAAATAAATAATTTAACTACTGAGTATGACCATCACCACCCCCAATTTATAGGCAAAACGGCAGTAAAAGGCTCTCTCTGCTAAACAGACCAATATTCCTGTGGAACCTTAAATACTACTAAATCTGTGTTGCCCTTTGCCTTTCAGATTCCTTTAATCAGATTTATACATTAGGTTCCATACTGTCAGGCATCCTCTATTGGTTATGTATTTACATTTGCAACAGTGGCTTTAGTACTTGCATAACACGGTGGATTGCATCCCGTCAAAAATGTCCATGTGCACTATGCCCCTTGTGTAAGTGGAAATGTACTGAAAGGACTGTGCTAGCAGCTTGCACTGAAGTTAAGTTTATTGCTTCCCAACATGCATTTTCTCTTGTGCAAGACATTAATTAATTGCCAGTGATGCAGTTTATCTACTGCTGTTGCTTGCACAAGAGGAAATGCACTAACAAGTTTGCATTCGCACATCACTAGAGCCAGCTCATAACTGGTAATTTGTCCAAAGAGATTGTGTCATTTCCGATTCCTTGGTCTTTAGAACTCTTAGCCCTAAATATTTTTTTAAAAAACCTGATTTCTAGACTGTGTACGGAAATTCAAATGCTGTCAAGTCAACATAGAATCTGGGATGGGCAGATTCTGGTGGAACCTTCGTAAAACCTGCTACAAGATCGTGGAGCACAGCTGGTTTGAAACCTTCATTGTCTTCATGATTCTTCTCAGCAGTGGTGCTTTGGTAAGTAGAATATATAATTTTACCATTTGGAAGCCCACACAATTTCTCAGGCAGGGGATCCGTGCCATAACAGCACTTCCTGTCATCACACTTCCGTACTGCCTTGTTTGGGGAATGGAATATGTGAACCAATTGGATAGGAGAGCTGAGGTCAGTGAGTCCCACTGCACAACTGGGCCTGATGTCATGGCCAATACTGTGCAACTGGACCTGGCCTAGCAACTAGCACTGTGTACCTCAGCCATAGTTTCCCTGGGCTAGGGTTGCCAGGTCCCACAGCGTCCCCTTTGGGGGGATGTTCCTGTGGGGCCGGGGTCGTTCCCAACATGATGATGTCACATTGGGGACATCCAAGCCCCACCCACAACAGCAGCCACCCCCTCTCCCTCTTCTCCTGCGAGATTTAAAGGGCCCGCCAATCAGCTGGAGGGCCCTTTAAATCCTGCAGGAGGGGAGGGAGAGGCTATGCCGCTTGGAATTCAGGCACACAAGGCCAGCCCCGCTGCCCAGAAGCATTTAAAGGGACCTGTGGTCTACAGAGAAGTCCTTCAGTAGAGGGGGAAAAGCAGTACATATGTCTCACTTCATTTCTTACACTACAAACTTCTCCGTTAGAATTCCTACAACAAATGTTGTATTTCAGATTTCACATCATCCGTATTATAACTGGATTTACGGAACTTATATACTGTCGTGAAGCATGGGCATCAGGCTAGTGCGTAATAAGTTCTATGCTGTGCAACAGGTCTTGACCAATGGAATGATGCCAATCTGTCCTTTCCCTTATAAGGTGTATATGTAGTAGATAGGTAGCTCTCACAATGATTTTACCTATACAATGTACCAACATGTGCTTGCGTGTCAGCAGGGGTATGAAAGATCTGACCACCCTGATGGGGTCAGAGCAGCTTGGTTTGCAAGCTTTGGCTTTGCTCTGCTCCACTTCTTTTGCAATAAATTTCATTTTTTTATGCTCCTCACCCGGACTTCGCCTGGGTGTCTTTATTGGGCAAAAGCCCTTGGACCACACATTTGTGGAACATATCCAAAATGTAACTGAACATTATTGCAAAGCAATAATGCAAAGGAATATCATAAACTTCAGAATCAGTTAAACATTGCGTTCTTTATTTTGGCAGCCAATATGGCTTTATTTGTAGCGGTGTTTTCTCTCATAGGCTTTTGAAGACATCTATATTGAAAAGCGCAGGACTATCAAGACCATCCTTGACTATGCTGATAAAGTCTTCACATTTATCTTCATTCTGGAAATGCTTCTTAAATGGGTGGCTTATGGCTTTCAGGTCTACTTCACAAATGCTTGGTGCTGGCTGGATTTCATGATTGTTGATGTAAGTGTATTCTTTTTGTTAGACATCCTTTAGCCATTGACTTGTTAGGGGGCCGTGTTTTCTCATACATAAATTAGTAACATTTGAAGTGGGCCATACTCGAATGTGAACTGATCAAATATGGCATAATGTGTTATACAACTAGTTGGGGTAAATTATTAGGGGGTCGTGTTTTCTCATACATAAATTAGTAACGTTTGAAGTGGGCCATACTCGCATATGAATTGATCAAATATGGCATAATGTGTTATACAACCAGTTGGGGTAAATTAATGACACACAGTTGCCACATTTGTTTCCTGTCCTATGAAGATTTTTGATTCGAAGGATTCTGTGTTTGGGGATGAGGTAGAGTGTGTTCAGTGTCAAAAGCTTTGCCATCAACACAGAACATTTTTACCACAGTATTAAAATCTGCTGCATGTATGTAGCTTCTAACAGAAAAACAGTCTGATTTTTGATTGCATTGATGCATTCTGAGTCAATATGTTATAATTCAGAAATATGTATCGACAACATAGCTCAACAGCACTATAACACTTCCAACGGCTCTGACAGAATCTATAGAATATCCTCAGCTACCAATTTCCATTCCATCCTAGTTTTTATTTCTATATACTATTAACAACGCGTGGCTCCCATCTGCGGATATCTAAATCCACGGATCAGGGCCACATTGACTCTGAACAGATTCTTCTGCAAACTTGGGGTCCCCATAGGTTTGCAGAAAAATCTGAAAACTTTTAGAAATACATTGGGGATGCCATGGAGATCAGAAGCCAGCGTTGTCAGCGGCTTGCTGGCTGTGGCATAAGGAGGGGAGAAGACCTCTGCTGTCAGTGTCCAGAGGGGTAGGAAGCAGGCCCATAGCTGCAGTGGGGCCTCTCAAGGCTCGGCCCCCTGACTTACTGGTAAGGCCCCACAAATTACTCAAGTGGTAGTGCAGGTGAAATCCAAGCCAAGGGGGCTCAAGCCCAGAGCCAAAGTCGCTGATTGGCTATAGCAGCTGAGGCAGGAGCAGGGCTTACTGGCAAGGCCCCCACAACTTGTTGCTGATGGGCGCGAAGGGCCACTGCAAGGCAATGGCAGCTCCAGCAGCAGCGGCACAGGTGAAATGTGGCTGTAGCTGCCACTAGTTGGCTGCTGTGGGGCGGGGGTTGGCAGCAGGGAGCTGGTGGCGGCAGCTTGGTAGACAGGTGGCGGAAGCTGCAAGGGTGGGGAGGCAGCCACCCCAGGAGAGCTGTGCTGCTGTGCAGTTTCAACTTGCCCTTCCTTTGGCCTTCAAGGCTGCTTTTCCAGCATGATCTGTCCCCTCCTCCCGCAGGTAAGCAGCATGTGTGGGTGCCTCTCTTGGCAGCAGCGCCATCTGTAGCAGGCCTCTTATCTACTCTTCTCCTGCAGCGTTCCCTCAAACAAGACCAGCTGCTTGCCTTGTGATCTGCTGGGTTTGTGATGTGAAGAAGAGAAGAGGGATCAGCTGGGCTTCCGAGCACCCCCCTCAATTTGCTGCATCTTAGCAAGACTGGGGTGCAGCAATGTTTTATTTATTTATTTATTCATTTGATCACCTATCCCCACAGTTGTGGGGCTCTAGGTGATGTACAAAGTTCTAAAAACATAAAATACAGGATAAAACCAAGCCCAGCAAACATACAATCATTAAAACAAGAGACAGAAATTTTGTAGCTCCCTCCCCTATCTGGTCTGTGGGTGCTTCACACGTTCAGGGGGAGCAAGCTCTGTGAGGAGTAGGGGCCAAGTAGGGTGCCAGCCATGATGTTTAACCATTGCTGTCCTCAACCAAATGCCTGGCAGAACATCTCTGGATGCTGGAAGAACCCAACTTTCAGCTGATCCCTATGATCAGATGAGATTTGGCCCCTGAGTCTTCCCCTTTTAAAATATTGCTGGGTGCAGTGCAAAAGTTCCACAGCAGGAGATCGGAAGCTTACTCCAGCTGAGGATTAGCACATTAGGTTTACTGGATATACAGAGGGAATGGAGTTGCAGCCTAGGATTGACACAGGGGTAGTACATAAA
Organism: Gekko japonicus; assembly: GCF_001447785.1. Classification (NCBI taxonomy): domain Eukaryota; kingdom Metazoa; phylum Chordata; class Lepidosauria; order Squamata; family Gekkonidae; genus Gekko; species Gekko japonicus. Next base: position 1,032,114 of record NW_015169184.1, on the reverse strand, counting down.
CACCTAGTTTCTTTAAATGATGCGAAGTCTTCGGGGCCAGATGAGCTGCATCCAAGGGTACTAAAAGAACTCATGGATGTAATTTCTGAGCCTCTGTGCATTATTTTTGAGAATTCTTGGAGAACAGGTGAGGTGCCAGAAGATTGGAAGCAGGCAAATGTTGTCCCCATCTTCAAGGGGAAAAAGGAGAATCCGGGTAACTACCAACCTGTCAGTTTGGCGTCTATACCTTGGAAAGTTTTAGAACAAATAATCAAACAGACAGTCCTTGAGCATTTAGAAAGGATGGCTGTGATTACTAAGAGCCAGCACGGGTGTGGTTAAGTGCGCGGACTCTAATCTGGGAGAACCGGGTTTGATTCCCCACTCCTCCACTTGCACCTGGCTGGACTACCTTGCTGGATCAGGGGAATGCTGTAGACATAGTTTATCTTGATTTTAGTAAAGGTTTTGATAAGGTTCCACATAATATACTTGTTGACAAACTGGAAAAATGTGGTTTGGATCCTATGACTATTACATGGATCTGTAATTGGTTGACAGATCACATCCAAAGAGTGCTTGTGAATGGTTGCTCATCTTCTTGGAGAGGAGTGACAAGTGGAGTGCCTTAAGGATCTGTCCTGGGACCTGTTTTGTTCAACATCTTTATCAATGATTTGGATGAAGAAATAGAGGGAATGCTTATTAAATTTGCAGATGATACTAAATTGGGAGGAGTAGCAAATATGGTAGAAGACAGTCAGGATACAGGATGATCTTGACAGCCTAGAAAACTGGGCTAAAAGAAATGTAATGATTTCAATGGGGATAAATGTAAATTTCTGCATTTAAGTAGGAAAAATCAAATGCATAATTATAGGTTGGGGGAGACTTGTCTTGGCAGCAGTATCTACGAAAAGGATCTAGGTGTCTTAGTAGACCATACACTGAACATGAGTCAGCAGTGTGATGCAGTTGCTAAAAAGACAAATGCGATTTTGAGCTGTATCAACAGAGGTATAGTATCTAGATCACGAGATGTGATGGTACTACTTTACTCTGCTCTGGTTAGACCTCACCTAGAGTATTGTGTTCAGTTTTGGGCACCACAATTTAAGAAGGATATAGACAAGCTGAAACGTGTCCAGAGGAGAGCAATGAAGATGGTGAGCGGTCTGGAAACCAAGTCATATGAGGAAAGGTTGAAGGAGCTGGGTATGTTTAGCCTGGAGAGGAGACGACTGAGAGGCAATATGATAACCATCTTCAAGTACTTGAAGGGCTGTCATCTAGAGGATGGCGTGGAGTTGTTTTCTGTTGCCCCAGAAGGTTGGACCAGAACCAACAGGTTGAAATTATGTCGGCTAAACATTAGGAAGAACTTCCTGACAGTTA
>NW_015169184.1:984345-1030706 GCF_001447785.1 Gekko japonicus | reverse complement strand
TTCTTCAGTGGAACAGGCTTCCTCAGGAAGTGGTGGGCTCTCCTTCTTTGGAGGTTTTCAAACAAAGGCTGGATTCTACGAATTTAGGCAGATCATGAGAGGGAGGGCAGGAAAGGTTGCCTCAGTTCTTAGATTATCTTCCCAACTTATTTTGTATTTTGCTTCAGTCAGGGACTATGTAATTAGTTCCAGTATTTAATTTATGGTGACAGACAATATGAAACTTGGAATTTTGGGGTACAATTTACTGGGAACCTCTCCTGTGCAGTAACATTAATCTGAGTCAGCATGGTGCAAATTCTCTTCTGGATGGTATTCGGAATCTAGGTGATATTTGTTAATTTTTCTAAACTGCTACATGTTGTTTTTGTGTTTTTATAAGGGGGCATTTCCATAAGGAATGGCAGATTATAAGTGTTTCTAGCAAACAGATAAAAGTTAATTTTATACCATTTCCCTCAGTTATATAACCATAATCATTCTTGTTTTTGAGTAGGTGTCCGTAGTGAGTCTAGCAGCTAATGCTCTGGGTTATGCTGACGTTGGACCCATTAAATCACTTCGGACGCTAAGAGCGTTGAGGCCCCTGAGAGCCTTATCACGATTTGAAGGAATGAGGGTAAGTGAAACAAAATTATATTTTTTAAAAATTGAATGCCCCTTTAGTGAAAAGGGAGGTTTATAAGGATTTGATGTTTAGAGGTACTTGTTCTTGTCATGCTCAGTCCTTATAAGCCTGGTAGAAAAGTGCAGAGGATCATGATGTAATGGCACAAACCCACACAGTAAGAAATTTTAGACATTATTGGGTAAATATAACATGATATGGGTTATTGAATTTGCCATGATTACATGGAGATCATTCCCAGAAGGAAAGCAGTTATCATTAAATTGATTTTGTTATTGTCAATCAATGCTATGATTCTAAAATTGCTCTGCATAGATTATCCCTTTATAGAAATGAGACTGGTGGCTGTGGTCTACATAAAAATGACCCAAGGTTGCTGCACAGAAATAAGACGTTGCCCGCCATTCTTGTGGCCCCAGCACCAAGGGGAAGGTGTGTGAGGGGGTGCCGGAGGGCGGAAAGGGGGGGGTCCATATCAATGCTCCCTCTAAGCTGTGGAGCCTTGTGAGCAAAAATTCTACTTTGTGAGCTACTGTCATTGAAGTTGTAAATGAGCGATTTGGCTACTGCAAAAATTAGTTTGCTCTGGAGCCATCTTTCCTGAGTGAAGACAAAAACGTGTGAGCCAGAGGCTAAAAAACTGTGAGCTAGCTCACACTAACTCAGCTTAGAGGGAACATTGGTCCATATTCCTGTGCACCATTAAACCTTTTTATGAGCCAGGTTTGAATAACACACACACACAAACCTGACTTGGAATAAATTGGTCACGGCTTTATTGGTTACAGCTGTAAGAAGCCTTGGCACAGCATGGGGAACCAGATCCTGGACATTGACTGACTTGCCAGCCAGTCCGTGATCTCCTGTCATGAGAACCATGGGATGACAGGTTGCTGGGTCCCAAAAGTACAACCACCACTAAGTAGTCTTCCCTGTCACCCGGTTGTGAGGGTAGCCCCAGCCGCTGCCAAGGAGCAGAGCATGCTCCTTGAATGCCTCACCCCATGATTCCTTAAGGGGATCCTCATACTCAGGGAAATGGGCACACAGGCCAGCTTTCCTGAGAGTGGATCCAGCCCCATGCTGATACTGCCCATGTTGTGACAGGTATGAAAATGAACTGAAGCATAAACCCCGCATGCGATCCCCTACTGACAGAGGTAACAAGAAAAAAGGGGAGGGTGGGAGGGCAAAAACCTATGTGGCAAAGAGGATGACCCGATAGCTCCATTGGCTGCCCCGAACCCTTCGCCCTCTCTGGTCCCAGGATAGGCCTAGCAGCGGGCCAGGGTGGGACTCAGCTTCTGCACTTGCTGCCCCCTCCGCACTCCCTGCCTTGCCAGCAAGAGCTGCCACAGCCACCATCAGCCTCCTTGCCCTCCCCAACCCTCCCCACAGGGCCACAAACAGGATCCACAGTAAATCCGTGTCCTGGCATCTCTAGGTGTGCTACTCACATGCACATTATCACCAGGCCAACTTACCTTGTTCAACTCCATGTGAGGCAAACTCCTGATTGGATCACTTTGGTGGTTGTTTTCAAAGTTCATCTTGAGCAATTTTGTACCTAAACAATAGCTACTTGGCCAGGTTGTTGCAGTTTATGGCTGCTTTTGCCCAGTGTGACAATGAATTTTTTTTTGGTTGGTTAATAAATGAAACATATATCCCCGTGAGTCATTTGACTTGCGTTGTGAAAAAGAGAATCACTTGGCATTTCTCTCTTCTTTGAGCCTGCATACAGATACATCCTTTTAAATTACTCCTATCAGCTAGATTACGTTGTCTGCTGTTTGCACCTGTGCAGTCATCAGCATCTGTTTGGGAAGTAACCACAAGAAATGATTGCAAGAGTAGCTGGGTTTATGAAAGAACATGGAGACATTAGTAGTAAGATTCAAATAGAAAAACCCCTCAAATGTGTTCTTTAAACTATGAGCCTTTTGAAATTGGAGGTGATGGCAGACAACTGTAGGTACTTGCTGTGAAAAAGCACTTAATATTGTGAGCAAGCTGCATGCCCCAGGAACATCTAGATTAGACAACTGGTATGCTCTGTATGAGGCTGCATGTGAAGACTGCCAAGAAGCTTCAGATGCTACAGAATGCTGTGGCCAGAATGTTTCCTGCGGTGGGTCATAGGGTCCATATCAATCCAAGCTTGTACCTTCTACATTGGTTCCCACTTTGCTTCTAGGCCCAATTCAAGGTGCTAGTGATGACGTTTAAAGCTCTGTACTCTGACGGAGTGAGCTCCCGTCTCTAGTTCCAGCTCCTGCCAACCTAGCAGTTCGAAAGCAAGAAATTGCAAGTAGATGAATAGGTACCACTTCAGTGGGAAGGTAACAGCGTTCCGTGCGCCTTGGTGTTTAGTCATGCCGGCCACATGACCACGGAAATGTCTTCGGACAGCGCTGGCTCTTCGGCTTTGAAACGGAGATGAGCACCGCAGCCCTAGAGTTGGACTCGACTGGTTTTCAAGCAAGGGAACCTTCACCTTTTTACAGCTTGGGACCAGCGTATCTTAAGGACCGCCTACTCCCTTATGAACCTACCTGACATCTTTGGTTATCTTCAGAGGCCCTTCTTCTGATATCAGCACCATCTGAGCCTGGATGGCAACCTGAGAAAGGGTCTTCTTGGTCATGGCACCTAAACTTTGGAATTCCTTCCTCAAAGAGAGCCAGTTTGGTGTAGTGGTTAGGAGCGTGGACTCTAATCTGGGAGAACCGGGTTTGGTTCCCCACTCCTCCACATGTAGCTGCTGGGTGACCTTGGGTCAGTTACAAGTTCTCTCAGAGCTGTTCTCAAAAGAGCTGTTCCTGAAAGATCTCTCTTAGCCCCACCTACCTCACAGGGTGTCTGTTGTGGGGAGGGGAAGGGAAAGGAGATTGTAAGCCGCTCTGAGACTCCTTCGAGTAGTGAAGGGTGGGGTATAAATCCAATCTCTTCTTCTTCTTCTCCCTTATTGTTGTCTTCCACCAGCAGGTTTTTGGTTTTGTGTGGTATCCCCTCACTAATTCTTATTAACTCTCCTCCCTGCTTGTGTGCTTATTTGTGTTTATATGTTTATTTTAAAAATGCTGTTTTAATGTTTGTAGCACTTGGGGGTCCTGAGTGACGCTGAAAGGTGGCATCAAAAAGTTTTAGATAAATGAAATAAATAAATAATAATTCAAATGGACACACCTGAATAGCAATCCAGACGGACTGCTCAGTGCTTACAACTGCTGAGCAGGACATGAACCAAACGGGTGGGTGATTGAGGTGCACCTCATTGTCTTCCACTATCTCCCGTACTTTAGGAAATGGTTTCAAAGTGTTTGGCTAGCCATTGTGTACTCCATGTGAGAGCTCTGGTTGTTGTGAAGTCTGAACTCTCCCTCTTCAACAAGCAGAGAAAGCTGAAGGGGGGAGGAATCACACAAGGCAGTGAAGGAAGAGCCCCTGCCTATCTTTCTCTGTGTGCTGTTCGTCTCCCGCATTGGTGTCTTTGCAGGTGCTTTATTTGCTCCTGCACCCTCCCAGGGAAAATTAGTTGCTGAGAAAAGAGATTATGGAAGATAAATTGTACATAAAGAAGACAGAGATTCGTCCTTCACTGAGTGATTTCTGTCCCCTTCAGCTTTCTTTGTCTGTTGGCGGAAGGGGCTTCAGGATTCTTCAGTGCTTTCACATGGTGACATAGGCCCATTTCTACATTGTTGAATGTACCATGTAGGGAGAATAAACCATCCATCCTATAGCAGAGTTGAAGGTCAGGGTTTAGATTCGAAGCCTGATTATCTAGGAGTATATTGGTCTTTGTAGTAACTATGGATTAAACATGATCCTATTCCATTCCTTCTCGTTATCTCAACCATACACTCTTACCTTTAAATTTCCCTGGCCCACCTTAGAGTTATGCCTCCCCATGAAGGACTTTATCTATGTTAGGTCATTCACAATACTGCTGAAATTGTCCTTGTCACAAATACATTATTAGAACCCTAATAACAGCCTCCTTGCACCACAGTCAATACCTCCAACACATTTACATCTTACCTTACCTTGAGTTTTCCCAATATTTTACACCCCCTTCATCCTTAGACAAACTATGCTTTTTAAAATCAAGAATATATGTTTGTGTGTGTGTGTGTGTATACACACACACAAACACCAGTATGGCTCACATTTTATATTTCCACTGTGTTCCATCATTTTGGGATAGTCAAGACTATCATTGTGGTTTGTATTACAATAATGCAGCTATGAGGACTAGAGCAGACTTTTCTGTTTTTAGTTTTTCCCCCCATTCAAATATATACAAAACCTGAAAGCAGCAGATACCATTTTAGAAGAGGCATTCCCTCTGCAATCTCACCTCAGAAATAATGCCTCTTCTAAGATTATGCCTGCAGTGGCATACACATTGTCATCATACAAGGCGAGCAGTCCAATAGTGCTATATTAGAAGAGGCATTACATTTCAGCCTCTTCCAAGATGGCACCCAGTGATGGAGGAACACCCCCTCATCTCAATTTAGCATTTGTTCATCATTTGTGATTGTCTTTGGTGAATGTTCAAGGAAATATCAGGATGGTTGTAAAGTTATGACATGTGATATAAAGTACAGTATGCTTTATGTGAATTATATTCCAGTATGCTTTATGTGAATGTGCAGTATGCTTTATGTGAATTATATTCCAAATTACATTCTGAACTAGGGTTGCCAAGTCGTTGCAGTCGCCGCAGCGGGGGACTCCCGGGCGGTGACTAGAGCGCACACACGTCACCCAGAAGTGACGTTAGGATGCCAGGCATGCTGGGGGCGGGGCCACGACCCTCGGAAGGAAAACCATAGAGTTTTCCCTCCGATGGTCGTGGCCCCGCCCCCAGCGTGCTCGGCGTCCTAACGTCACTTCCTGGTGACGCGCACGTCGGGGCGGGGTTCCCCCCGGGGCCCGATCCGCCACCGGTGGGGAACGGGCCTCTGGGGCAGGGGTTTCCCCGCCCCCCGGGGGACTTGGCAGCCCTATTCTGAACTTCCCCACCATCACTGTCTGCTACCTGCTAAAGCTTTGTCATGGAACAGATCCAGTTCACCATTGTTCCAAAAGTCACCTCCAGTCACCTGATGCAAATAGTCCTGGGATGCCACTGGTGTGTGTATCCTCATTGCCCTTAGACCAGTAATGTCATCATCTGTCTCTTAGAGGGACAATTGGCAGTGGTAATAAAAGGTGGGCGACCTCCCTCTACAAAGACCCTTGTTCTCTTTAACTGTGAACAGCTAGACGTTGAGGCAATGTGGTCCTCTTGTTTTTAAAACAAAACTGTTCATTGTTGAAAGGTGTCTTATTCATAACTTGTTTTTATTTACACAGAGATGTGTTCACTTTGAATCAATGGCTTGATTGCTCAGTTAAATTAATACAGTAGTTTATTTAATCAGAAGACTGTCCTGAGAACTAATAAGTTTATGATGAGACTACAGAGAAGTGTTTTTTTGAAACAAAATTTTTGACAAGCTCGTACAATCTTTTTACGCTGCCTTTATTCACTTCATCTATTTTTTTCATTAGGTGGTTGTGAATGCCCTCGTAGGAGCCATACCGTCTATTATGAATGTGCTTCTTGTTTGTCTGATATTCTGGCTAATTTTCAGTATCATGGGTGTAAATCTGTTTGCTGGCAAATTTTACCATTGTATTAATACCACAACTGGAAAACGCATCGATGATGGATCTGTTAAGTACAAAAATGAATGTGAACATTTTAACATTACTAACAGTAGAAGATGGGTAAATGTGAAAGTAAACTTTGATAATGTTGGAATTGGATATCTTTCACTACTACAAGTGGTAAGTAACCACTGATTTGATTTTCGCAATAACTTTTCCTTTACTTTTTTTTTTGTATGTGTGGTTTGGTGTTTTTTTTTTAAATCGAAACTGCATTGGACAATAAATAATATTTATGCCTTCATTTTATTACTACATTTACACACAAATAACACAAATTCTCCAGTGATTCCAGGGGTGGAGCAATTTGATCTGCTGGAAAAGCATCTCTTTTGGTCACAAGTATTAGGCTCTTCTCAGCCCCAGAGAGAGGTTCCCCCAGTAACCTCCAGTCCAGCCTTTTCTGGCTAGCAGACAGCAGATCATAGGTCCTGGCTCTTACTAGAACAAGATTTTTTTAAACACAGACCTTAGGGAGACCTCTTCTGGTTGGCAGCAGCCTGTTTCTTCAAATAGCACTATGGAGGCTTCATTGGTCCCAGCTAAAGGCCTCACAAAGTCCAAGAGGCGTGAATGTCAAAGTGCTCAGAGATGAAAACCTCACAGGAGCATCTTCTCCTTTCCACTCTGGCTGGGAAGATTAACATACTAAATGCTTCCAGGGGAAGGCCTCACACAAGCCTGCTTCCTTCCGTGTTCTGACTGGGAGTTTGCAGTGGCAAAATGCTCACAGATGAAGGCTTCCTTCTCTACTCCTTGCTGTGGATGGGAAATTTGAATGACCGTGGATGAAAACCTTGAAAAAATAGGCTTCCCTCCCTACTCCCCCCTAAGTTTGAGTGACATATCATTTGTGGATGCAGGCCTCACAAAGGGGCACTCAATTTCTTGTTCTGGCCAGGAGTTTTGAATGACAAAATGCTCCTAGATTATTGTCTCAACAGTTAGGGTCCTCAGGGGGTCTCCATCCAGTTGATGGACTCTTCTCTACAGCCAGCTCCTCTTGGGCTAAGTGCTCTGTCTTCAGTAAAGCCTTGGACTCCTATGAAAACATGGCTTGATAGTTTGCAAATGAATCCAGCTTCCTCATCTGGCCTCCCTTAGAAAAAAAGGCTTGTGGGGTCTACGATCATTCCCTTTTTGGTGGATTACTAAAACGAACAGTCAGCTCTGTACAAGTTCTATAAAGCACACACAGTCTTCTGTGATGTTCCATTCCTAGGAAGTCAAGGAAAAACCTGCATAGTGCCCTAGTCATCAAGGGAGGAGGTAGTTCAGTGACAGGGCTTCATCCTTGTATGCAGAAGGTACCTGGTTCAGTACCTAAAATCTACTGCTGTAGCAGTAGGGGATGTGAACAAATGCTTCCTAAGTCTCTAGACAGCTTCTGCTAATTGAACAGAATTGGCCTAGATAGCCTTATGATCTGACTCTTGGGCTGTCAGTTACATCAGTTGCCACTTCAGAACTCTGACTGGGGAGGTATGTTTAGGGAGAGTTGATTCAGGGAACTTGGGGACGTTCTTAATCCAGGATGAGTGCCCATCACATGGACCTCAATGTGATCAGGCTGGGGCTTCTTGCCTTCAGGGGTTCCAGAATACTGCGATTCTTACAGTACTACATCAGCTAACCGTGGGTTAGTCATGACGGCATGCATAGCAGGAGTGATGGATGCTTCAGGAGTTGCCTTATACGGAATGGCACAGTTGCCTCATTCTGGAGTTTTCAGAGTAATCTGCACACATTTCTTAGTGATAATACTGATTTGCTTATATGCTTGGACCTAGCAGCAGGTTGTGGGCCTATATTCTAGGGTCCTGTTTCTGGATGGTGAGATATTGATCTGCTAACAGACTAGTGACCAGGAAGTCTCTTTTCCTGAACACATGCAGATCATCCAAAGGAGAAATGTCTTCTGCCTACACCTTAGTGGCTTTGACTACAACTTCTAGTACCTTCTCAGTGGTCCTGCTTGACTGCATTGTTTTGATTCAAGTGGAGTCATGTGTAGAGGAAAGTGCTTTCTCTTCAACCTTATCGTGTATCTATAATGGTTGCCAGTTCAATGGTGACCAGCTTCTAGGTTTTCTCATGTTGGTCCTTGAGGCACTCATAGTCTTTCACAATAGAGTTGGTAACAGGACAGACAGGAAGCAGGTGTTCCTGACAAGGTGTGTGGCTAGAGTAATAGTTCTGTACAGTTTGTAGTTGTTACAGTCTGCCCATCTGACTGTAACAAAAAGTCTGTATGGGAGTGTTTCTTCAGTCTACCCATCTGACTGTAACAAAAAGTCTGTATCCCAGTATCACTGGTATACTGGTGGTAGTTGGTTTGAAAGTCTTTATGAGAGGGTTACTTATTTTTTCTACCCCATGCAGGTTTTCCTTTTGGGACAAAGAGTCTCTTTGTACCCTTCTGTGATATGTAGGTTTCCAATATGAAGCAGACATGCCCTTTCTCAAAGACATAGTATTTGCATGCAATGTTTGTAGAACTTTATACTTTGTCAGTATTCAAGGGTCTAGCTTTTCACCATTATGACAGTAGCTGTTGGGACTGATACAGTCTTTAAAGTAGTAAAGGAAATTGTATTACCTTCCCCCTCTCTTTGGATGGCCCAGGCTTGCCCAGTCTTGTCAGATCTCAGAAGCTAAGTGGGGCCAGCCCTGGTGAGTATTTGGATGGGAAGTCCATGGTCACTACACAGAGGTAGGCAATGGCAAACCACCTCTGAACATCTCTTGCCTTGAAAGCCCCATGAGGGTTCACTATAAGTCAGCTATGACTTGACAGCACTTTCCACTCCATCTTACCCAGCTCTCCTGAAGGAATGAGGTTAAGATTTGACTAGGTATTAAAATGGTCCTTTGTCCCTGTGTCTAGATCAAAGAACACTGGGTCACTGCTCGTATCTTCTAGCATTTCTTCCTGAGGGCATGGTGGTACTCCTGTCAAGATGGTGGATGACAGGGGATACAGACATGTGTTTTCTGGCCAAGGGCTTGGACATCCCAGAGAGAATTAATTTCTCCCTACAGGGTTTAGCTTCCTCAGAGGCATACAGGTCTCCTCCTTCAAAGCTGTAACTTGGAAATCAGTTCATGCATTCACCTTAAACTGTTTTTGGCAGGAATGTGCTGAAACAGGATTGTAGTTCAGATGATATATGGTCCCATTCTGAGATTAACTGCTGCACTACATCCCAACAGTAAAGACTGCACCACCTCTGGAACTATCAGAAAAAGGAAAATTTGTTCATTTATCAAGAATTTCCATTCTCAGTGGTTCCATGGTGGGGCAGTCTCCCCACTTATTTTTGAGGCCGAAGTACCTATGGTGAGGGTTAATAACCTTAGAGTGGCTTCTGCAGAGATGGTGTATATAGATATTTTTTCTCTACACTTTCTTGCTGCCCATGTGGAACACTTAAAGCTCTTGGGTAATTTGCTTAATATGTACAGTATTTTTTACTACTAGGGGCTTTCCCAGGTAGTCTGGGGATCATTAAGGTATGTTCCCCCCTCTCCCTCTCCCTGTGTGTGTGTGTGTGTGTATGTAGGTAATGCGGGGCCCATGGGGCCCGGCCTCCTAACATTTCTTCCAGGGCCCCAACCTGAGCCTTGGCTTCTCCTCCCCCTGAGCTTCACAGTAGCTACAAGCCTGTCGGTGAAACAGGGGCTGCATGGGATCACAGGTCTGATCTCACAAGACCATCTCCTGGTCAAACTTAAGAGTTTTTCTTCAAAGTTATGCAACCAGGGAGAGGTAAGTGACTCTCCCCATATTTGCAGAAGGAAGAGGCGATCCTACCTGCTGGGGGAGGGGTGTGTGCGTGTTGTGTGACTGACAAGCGGCCTCCAATGCCTGGAGTGGAGGGAGAAGAAAGAAGAAGCACAGGCAAGGGAGCCCCCTCCAGCCTGAGCCACTAATGGCAATGGCTCAGGGAAGGGAGATGGGATTGTCTGGAGGATAATTTATGTCTGATATCTCTCAGGCTCTTTGAGGAGTCTTTACCCTGTTCTTTCCCCATTTGACAGACTGGATTAGATAGGTATGTTTTTGGGCCACATTGATCCCTGGAATTAAATCCATAGTAAAGCACAGACAAAATCGTAGCTGCCACAGTCTACTTGGTTAAAAAAAAGTGGATGGCATTTGTGTATTAGAGTTAAATGTTTCTTTGATTTAGAGATTTGACAGGTGTATTGAGTGCTTCCTCTGTATATAGATGTTCCCTTTACTCATTGTGGCTAGTAATTATTGATGGACACCTCCTCCATGAATCGTCCTAACTAAGTCAAGGAAATGAAAAGAGCAAATTGTTCTGGTTTCTAATACTTACCCATGTGATGAAAATTAGTAATGACAGGGAGAACATTTTTTCATCACATCTAGTGTTTTTATGTACAAAAAGTGTCTCATATTGAGGATTGTTCAACTATAGCCTCCCCATCTGCAGTCTAAGGTGGTCCACTCCAGGAACAGTTTTTTAATATGGTCAAACATTTGTCTAGACCAGATTTAGTAAATGATCTGACTGCATGGATCAATGCAGAGTACATAGGATCCAATATTGTATCAAGTTGGGAGAGTAGGAATTTCCTTAGAAGCCATACAGAGTTAGCAGTAGCAACACAAGTCACTGCTTCCATTGTTGATCATGTTCTGTTCTTGGTTTATACTGCAGCTAACCCCTCTACAGGACTACAGAGCATTTACGTCACAAATAAATCTGAAACCTACTTGGAGGTATTCATTCGAGCAGCACAGGTTTTTTCTACTTAAACTTTTATTAAATTTCCTCCTAAGGTGCTATTTCTAAACAGAACTTCCTTAATACAACTACAGCCCTCATAAGTCACTGAACTACTCTGGTATGAGATCACCCTAGGACTATATCAGCCTGGAAAAAAAAGATAGGATTCAAACCACATATCAGACACAGATGTATGGTTTAACATAGTCTTCTGAATCTTCTGTAAGAGTGTAAAGTCAAAATTGGAAGATTTGTATAGTACTTTGTCATCATAGGTAATTTTAACATGTTCCCTCTTTACAGGCCACTTTTAAGGGATGGATGCCTATAATGTACGCTGCTGTTGATTCAAAAAAAGTAAGTACTATGTTACCTTTTTTTAAAAGATATTGAATTCTAAGGTGCTCATAATAATATTAATCCTCAAATTTACAGTGGCAGGATGCAAAGGCAATAAAAAGATGAAGCAATGAATATAGTTCTGCCTCTTCAACTAGAATTGCATTAGGTATTTTGAGTAAATGTTACTATTTAAATCAAATGAAAAGGTCTCCAGAACTCCTCCAGCTAAACAGATGTGGTGAATCTTGTTAAAGGGTTGGTATGTGAATAAAAGGTATGTTCTGTGGATATGGACAGAGGGACATTCCAGAGGAAGACCCTTTCCTCATGATTAAAAGGTAGGATGTTGTTCTAAGGTTGTACGCTCTCAACCTAAATGTCTCCTCAGCTCAGTCTCTTAAATATAACCTTTTCTTGTTTGTTTCCTCCCATTCCCGTTTCCCCTCTCTCTCCTTGGTCCCAGCTACAAAGATAGTTCACAACAGTTTCAAGAAACATAGCCTTGTAAGAAAGCCTCAGTTTCCTCTACTACCTGAGCATCTCTGCTACCTTGTCTTTTCCCAGCCTTTTCTGTACAGGTTCTAAAATCAGATGGGAATTCTCTGCAGAGGCTAAGATAGCTAATAATATTCTCACAAGTAGTCTCTGTTACCTTCCTAAAGATAGTTCTAGTATTCTTTATGTTCCCAAGGTGGACTGCTCTATCGAATGCAAAATTGTTAGTATTTATTTAAAACATTTTTATACCACCTTTCCTCCCAATCAGAGTCCCCAAGGTGGCACACACAAAAACATTTAAAAATTTGAACAATTACAAACAACATTTAAAATTATAAACTAATTCAGTTGAAACACAGAAACAAATAAATCATGGGGTAAAACAGGGATTCCCATTATTGGCCTCATTATTCAATATATCTGTTGAGCTGCTAGCAATAGCAATACGGAAATCTGATTTAGTAACTGGTCTAAAAATCCCGGTAAGTGTGCCACATGACAGAGTGAGCTCCCATCTCTAGTTCCAGCTCCTGCCAACCTAGCAGTTCGAAAGCAAGAAATTGCAAGTAGATAAATAGGTACCACTTCAGTGGGAAGGTAACAGCGTTCCGTGTGCCTTGGTGTTTAGTCATGCCGGCCACATGACCACGGAAATGTCTTCGGGCAGCGCTGGCTCTTTGGCTTTGAAATGGAGATGAGCACCGCAACCCTAGAGTCGGATTGGACTGGCTTTCGAGCAAGGGAACCTTTACCTTTACCTAAAACTAAATAATAAACATTATAAGATGTTGCTGTATGCAGTCAATATTGTGATTTTCCTGACTGATATTTTGAAGTATAACATTCTCTTAGATCTAATTCTTAGTTCTTTTTTAGAAGTATCAGGATATAGGTTAAATATAGATAAAACAGGGATGTTACCTTTTAATGGAGCTTTGTCAAACTTAAATCATTTAAACTGGTTAAGAAAAAATAAAAACTGGTGGACAAAATAATTACCTCTGTGGAAAAACTTTAATTTATCTGTCCGAGGACATACACAATCACAATATTATAATCCCTAAATTCACTTACCTTTTGATGAATACTCCCATAGTAATTGCTGATAAAACATTGAAGGAGTGGCAAAGATTGCTTAATGGGTTTATTTATAAAGTTAGGAGACCCAAGATGAAATGATCTATCTAAATGGTCTTTGTGAGGGTTAGGTATCCCAAATATTAAAGCATACCATGACGCAGCTAAATTAACATGGTTGTCAGCATGTATTAATGAGGAAATTCCTCATTGGTAATTGAGTAAAGTGTGATTAGAGTGCCACTTAGAACCTTTTTATGGGCCATTCCTACTCTTAGGAAGAGAATATATAAGAAGGGAAATGTAATTGTAGATACTCTGGTGAAGATTTGGGATAAATATAGGAAGAAGTTTTCTCCTGGGACTTTACCACCTGCTTCTGCTGATGGAGATTTGGATGTATTCCAAAATTAATCTTCTCTAGTTAAGTGAGAAAAATATACATTACACAGTTATTATGCTTTGATAGTCTTCGATTCTGTTATCCCATATGAAGAAGTGAAGAGAGAAAATAAGAGATTACTTGGCTTGAATATCTTCAAATGATGAATTTTCTTACGGATCCTATCTGTTAGATGAAATAAATTTGAAAGAATGATGACTCGGCACTCACATCATTTGCTTTCTAAGCTTTATGGATTGATTATCTCACAAGAATCAACAATGATCCCAAATTTTGTTTATAAGTGGAATCAGATTTTAGGATATGAGGTTGAAACAGAAGTCTGGGAATTTGCATGGTCTTTGGGGTCAACATTCACAGTTTGTTTGAATTTTAGAGAGGATTTATACTTATATCTGACCCCAAAGTTGATTGCCAAGATTTATAGTTCTTGTGCTGGTTGATGCTGGTATTGCATGGTGAGTCAGCTGACTTGATCTGTTTGGGGTGGCTCTGCACCAGACCAGTGTTCTGTTGGAGAAAAGTTGTTATTCTGATGAGTTTTGGTCTACGTAGAGAGGCAAAAATCAAGCCAGAAATTATACTACTAAACTATGGCACCTGGGTTTTGGCCACTGTGTGGCACAGACTGTTGGACTGGATGGGCCATTGGCCTGATCCAATATGGTATCTCTTATGTTATTATGGTGTTATGTTCTTACATCTCAACAATTCCAAAGAAATTACAAAATATAACTTTGAATTTAATAACAGTTGCTTGCTTGGTATTTGCACTGCACTGTAAATCAAAAGATAGTCCTGATATAAGCTCCTGGTTAGAAAAGGAGGACTATCTGATGATTAATTCACATCCTTTCAAAGGAATCAAAATACTGAAGAATTGAAATCCAAGTGCTTAAGGATTATTATTCATATTCAGTTCAAATTTTTTGAGTTACAGTGAATAGTTTGATAATCATGTATTTATGTTTGAAATTTATGTTTGTAAGTTTATGAGCAATCAATAAACACATACCAAACAATACCAGAGAGGGGCCAGTAACCATTATTTGGGTTATGCCCAAAAAATTTTAAAAAGACTTCACCCATTGGCCGTAGACACTGACAGAGGGAGACAGATGTGTCTCCCTGGGGAGGGTGTGCCAAAGTTTTGATGCCACAACCAAGAAAGCATTTCTTGGTTTGCCACCCATCTGGCCTCAGTTAGTAGTGTAACCAAAGCAGAGGCTCTGAAGATGACCAGAGTGAATGGATAGGATCATATGGTGGAAGGCAGTTCTTAAGGTATGTTGGTCCCAGGCCACACAGGGCTTTTAAGATAAAAAGCAGCACCTTCAATTGAGCCCAGAAGCAAATTGCAAGCCAGTGTAGATGGAACAAGACTAGAGTGATATGGTCCCTATGACCCACTTCAGTCAGCACTGTGGCTACAGCATTTTGTATCAACTGCAGCTTCCAGACAGTCTTCAAGGATAGCCCCACACAGAGCATATTACAGTAATGTTTTAGGACATACACCACAGTGACAATATCTTTTGTCCCTAGGTGGGGCCACAGCTGCCTCACCAGTCAAAGCTGGTGAAAGGCATCCCTGACCACCACTGCCACCTGTTTATCCAACAGGAGACTTGGATCCAGGAGCACCCCCAAGCTGCAAACCTGCTCCTTTAGGGAGAGTGCAACCCCACCATGAACAGGGGTTAACCCATTTCCTAGGTCAGACCTTCCTCCCACCAGTAGCACCACGGTTTTGTCAGGGTCATACCTTTTTCAGCTTGTTGTCCCTCATCTATTCCAAAACTGCCTTCAAGCACCTGTTCACAGTTTCCACAGCCTCTTTGGGATCTGCTGGTAGCGCAAGATGCAAGATATTAAAAAAGCCATGTGAATAACTAATAACCCATAAATGACTAGATTTAATAATGATATATTAATATAATATATAAATAACCTATAATGGCAACATGGTGCATAAATCAATACTTCATAAATACAACATATGGTAATGCAAGATGCAGCTGAGTGTCCAAAGGATGGTGATGAGCTCCCAAATATGCCCATTAACAGAAGGGAGGAAGCATCTTTGTAGAAGAAGGGAAGAGCAGCCTTCTTCTGAACTTCTGCCTTCGTATCTGATGTATCCATGGATACTTTCTGATGTTCTGCTAGGGCCCTTGCTGCAACTAGTTTGGCTTAGTGTTTGGTCAGTTTACAAGAAATCCAAGAACAAATTGGCCACTGCTTAGTTCAGACTTTGGGATGACTGCTTAGACCTCAGTCAAAAGACAAGGAAAAGTCTTGCCTTAACAGCTGACCAAGTAACAAAAGAAGATTTCAAAAGCTACTGCATTATTTTGTCCAGTTGACTTGCCTCTCCTTCACAAGCCCATTTTCCTTCTTCCTAAAATGGACAATGGAAGATACATGAGTAAATAGCATAGGCTCTGTTCCTCCCTTCTGTCGCTGCAGCGGTATCCCTTGTGGTGCTTCATTCACAGGCAGCCCCTCTTGAGGTCACTCATCCCAAAGTCATCCATACAGTGCTGGTAATTCATGTGGACACCCATACAAAATACAACTAGGTTGTGATGAATTCCAGAAAGTCAGTAATAGAGGCCAAAACCAAGCTTTCCGTTGTGTCTGACACATACTGTTTCCTATAGCCCCAAATCTCTTTGAATCATGAGTTCTAAGGCTACTTTGGTTAGGTAGATTAAGAACTGTATTAATTTGGTCCATCAAGCATCTGACAAGGAAACACCAAAGGTAATTGCTGCCTGTCCTGTCAGAAATTCTAGTATTTCTTTTGGGGACATTCTCCAATAAAAGAAATTTTGTAGGGCTGCCAGCTGAGAAAGTCCTAATTCCTTCACTAACCATTACAAAGGTAACTCTTTAGTTATTTGCAGATTTACCTGTGGCTGGAGAATCCTTTAAACAGATCTAAACCAGTAGTTGTACAGGTGGTCTGAGAATCAGTTTAGCTTTCCTCCAGCTTTTAAATGTTCTGCTTCCAGAATGTTCTTCTGTCTATATCTAATAATTATCATATGGCAGTGTGTATGGTATAGCCAGGAGAACCTAAGATTGTCTGGCAGGCAGAAGTTCTAGCTCTTTTAGCATTATGCACCACTAAGTGGCAAGATAGACTTATTTTTAAGATAAGAGATGTTTCAGAGGTGGTTTGCCATTGCCTGCCTCTGTGTCATGACCCTGGTATTCATTGGAGGTCACCCATCCACATTCTAGCCAAGGCTGTCCCTGCTTAGATTCCAAGATCTGATGAGATTCAGCTACCCTGGGCTATCTAGGTCAGGGATGGCTATATCTGAAAGAGAGAGAGAGAGAGAGTTTTTGTCCAACCCAAGAACTCTTATATCTGGGCATAGGCATAGTAACACTATACCCTCATTTAATTTAATTAGCTATGGGTTTCTAGATTGAATCTCTATCCAGTTATCTTGTTGAGTTCTTACTCTTTCCTAACACAATTCTATGTTTTAAACCTTTGTTACTTCATGATGAGAGTGTGGAGCCCCTCAGCTTGGTGTTAGGGCAGCTTAAATTTCCTGCCTGATGCCCAGGAAGGAAATTCACCAGGTGAGATGCTACCTCCTATTCATGCAAACCATCCATCCAGGATAGACTAAGGGAGACCAAATGAACAGCCTTGTGATTCAGAAGATTATAAGGAAGTATACAGACTTTTCTATGGGTAAATCTTTAAAGTGTCCCTGGTTTATGATTCTCTCAGGCTCAATCACCATTTTTGTTCATGAAGAGAGCTGAAATTAAACTCACTTTAGGTTGGTTTTGACGGATACAAAGGTTACTTTGTGGATTGTGTTGGGGTATCTTGTTTACTCCGTGTCTATTCTTGGATTTTACAGTCCTGTCTTCACCTCATATCCTGCTGATTGACTGTAATGCATTTTTGTTTTTCTTTGCTGTTCTGTTGCATTTCTCTCAATAAAAAAAATAGTGGCCTGGATTGGCCACAGAGTCTGAGGTTAAAAAAAAAAAGTGTCCCTGGTTTAATTGTCAATATAATCTGTGGTCAGCCAGATCCTTGCTACAACCATTTTAAAGCAGTTGTGAGAATAAAATTTCCCAGTGTTGATATCTAGTAGTTGAGACATTTTCATAGAATGTTTGGTTTGTATGAATGTCCCCCTCAGAATCCCTTCCTTTCCTTTCTCCAATAAAAGTTCCATGAAACAATGCCTTGAGCAGCTCTATTTCCCAAAAGACAAAAGGAATAAAAAAAATTAGCAACATCCAAGGTTATATTAGAATTTTGATCTGAGAGTAGAAAGGGCTAACCCTGCTTGGATTAAAATCCCTGAAATTCACCAGCCATGGTAGAATTCTACAATCTTGTGACAATTTTGTAAAGTAATCTTTTGCATGTGCATCTAGAAGCATCCTTGTATCGATGACTATGTGAGCCCCCACCAAGATGTTGGCCTCCGAACTACACAGCTATTCCCTGAAAATTCTTTGGTGTTGATATCTTGTCATGTCTTCTTTTATAGCTTGAAGAACAGCCAATCTATGAAGATAACCTTTTCATGTATCTTTACTTTGTCATCTTTATTATATTTGGTGCATTCTTCACCCTGAATCTTTTCATTGGTGTCATAATTGATAATTTCAACCAACAGAAAAAGAAGATAAGTGTTCCATTTATTTATGTCTGTACCACACAGAAACCATGTGTTAAGAGAAATTGCTTAAGTATCAGAGATGCAGAGGATCCAACAATGGATCATACTACAGGATTTGCAGGGCATTTTTCTGAGATTAAAGATTGTGGCATGTACCCTACCACTTCACTGAGTGAAGCCTTCATCTAGCCTAGGGAACCATCCTCCAGCTTAAATGGCACTTCCTCCAGCTGAAGAGCCACTTAAATTGGAGGAAGACTACCTAAATTAGGGTAAACATCTATAATCTTTCATTGATATCATTAACTGAATTCATACAATAAGATTTCACAGTTTACTGGAAAACAGAATATTACAGGTCCAGTGTCTATTTTATTACTTTATTTACATTTATAGTCCACCTTTCTCATTGAGACTCAAGGCTGATTGCACAACACAAGTCAGCACAATCAGTAAAACATCTCATTAGCAAAGTAAGGACTAGGATTACAGAAATCTGAAAACAAAGTATAAGAATTAGATATGACAAGCAAGGGGACCCACATAAAGTTGTAAGGGGCATCTCAGTTTCCTCTCCTCCACTGTTTCCTCTTTTCCTTCCCTGAAAGCCCCCATAGCCTCTGCACTTCTCTACGTCTTTCTTCCCATCCACTAGCCAACTTTTATCAGACCCAAATGTTCAACTTTCCCTCCTTCGTTCCCTTGACAGCCTCTCCCCAGGGAAACTCTGGCTCAGTTGCATGATAGGGAGCCTGCAAGGACTTGCAGGGGGCATCTTATTTCCCTTTATATCCCCCTGCCCACTCTGATTCCCCTTTCCTTCCTCCTGGCAACCCCCATATCCTGACCTTTCCCCGCTCCTTCCCACCTATCCACCAACCTACTTTTTATCTGCCTCCCCATTATTTCACATTTACCCCAACTTTCTCCACAGTGGGCTCCCAACCAAAGGAGCTTGCAACATTGTCCTACCATCCATTGTACCCTCATAACAACCCTGTGAAGTAGGTTAGGCTGAGAGTGTGTGACTGGCTCAAGTCACCCAGTGAGCTTCCATAAGAGTGTGTATTGGAACCTGGGTCTACCATATCCTAGTCCTAAACAATAAGCACTGTACCACACTAGATTTTGTAGGGTTCTAGCTGTTGACCAGTAGCAAGCAGCCAGTCCTGGGTGAGTCATGCAGTTTGGGCAGTAGCAAGTTGCTCGGTGGTTGCCACCAGGCCTGGCCCCAGTTAGCCCACCCTCAAAGGCCAAAACAGTGGTGAAAAGGGCCTGCCCCCTCCTTTTGCCAACCAAGGCTCCAATTGTTAATATAGTTGAAGTTGCCTCGCAATGGACATAGAGGGCATTTATTTCTTAAAGCTACAGGCACTATGTCTGTTATTGATGCGATAACCCCCTAATGTTTTGTTGTTTTTTTAATTTCAAGGGTTATTTTTATGCCTTGTGCTGGTAAACAATTGATGTCAGTGTGGTATAGTAGTTAGAGTGTTGGAATAGAACCTGAGAGAGCTCAGTTTGAATCCTCACTTTGCTAAGGAATATTCAGTGAATATTAATTGATGCATCATACCCATACATAGGGTTAATATAGGGTTGTATCTAGCAAAGCAAAGCAAAGCTCACAGGATGGGACTTTCCCATTTTTCATCTTCCAGTGCAGCTCCCTGAAATAATGCTCCTCACAACCAACATGAAGGGCAATGGGAGGGGGTATAGTTCAGGAATCCCCAACCTTTACAAGCCTGTGAGCACCTTTGGAATTCTGTCAGAGGATGGTGGGCAAAACCATAAAATGGCTGCCACAGGAGGCAGAGTCAATCCCACAATGTCAGGCAGTTAGGTTATATATATGTCTAAGAGTAGCTCTTCAACAATTCGAGTAAGAGCTATTCTTAGCAGAATGCCTTCTTAATATAAGCCATTTTATTAAATGATAAACTTATTATTTATGAATATTTTCTGCATACACATAGTTTACCTTTAGTCACACAGTGAAGACCCTTGTGCTACGAGGGTAGCTGCCACCAAAGCAATTTTTAAAAAATCTCCACAGCCAATTATATTTCCAGTGGCCAACCAGACGTTCTACTGTGCAAAACGTCTACCTTCCCCCCCTTTCTAAAAATACTTGATGGTTTTCAGGAAATTGTGCCCCACAAGCACCACAGCAGGAGCCCCTGGTATAGACTAGATTGCCTGCTGTAGGCAACCACCCAGCCCCACACTCTAGCCCTGGCCTCAGTCAGCGGGGAAGGGGAAACCTTTTTTTTTTTTTTTGCACAGGAGGGGCAGCATGTAATGCCGTGACAATTACTTCCAGTACTTAAAGTCACAGTTGTGCAATGTTCTAAGAATTCCCATAATTTCAATGATAAAACCCATAGAGACTGGGGGAATTCCTACAGCGTTGCAGAATACCATCTCGTCTCTCTGTCCAAATGTTTCCACCCGCCCCCCAATAGTCCTGGCTGAGAACCCTATAGGGGCAATTGATGAAAATTGCCTCCCTCCCTCATTAGTTGAAGTAGTGTTCTGTTTGCAGAAAACAGTGGTTAGGTACAGTCCTATGTTAGTAGTTCACGTATACTTGTGAATGATTATGTCTTTGTAAACCCTACTGAAATCAATAAGTCTTGTGGGTTTAAAGTTATGGTTGTAACCATTATTTTTTTACTCCTTTACTTAGGAGGTCAAGACATATTTATGACAGAAGAACAGAAAAAGTATTACAATGCAATGAAAAAACTGGGGTCCAAGAAACCACAAAAGCCTATTCCAAGGCCTGCAGTAAGCATAACTTTTACAATTGGTTTTGCATGTGCAAACTGTGCCATTTAGTTTTTAAAAAGAAACAACAACACACAGCCTTTTATCCAAATTTGAAAAGCAGTTTTTCAATGAAAACTTTTTCATTTCCAGGAAATAACAAAATACCCTTTTCTGTCCGTCCCCACCCCCCCTTCCACAGAATGCATTCCAAGGCATCATTTTTGATTTGGTCACCAAGCAAGCATTTGATATTGCCATCATGGTCCTTATCTGCCTCAATATGTTCACCATGATGGTAGAAACAAATGACCAGACTAAAGACATGACAGAGGCTTTGTATTGGATAAATTTCGTTTTCATTATTCTTTTCACGGGAGAGTTCCTTCTAAAATTGACTGCACTCCGTTACTACTACTTCACGATTGGTTGGAATATATTTGATGTCGTGGTGGTTATTCTCTCCATTGTAGGTAAGAAATACTTTGGATTCAAAAGGGGAAATGCATGTAGAGAAAAACATAATGACTGTGTTCTCTCCAGTAAACATGAAGGAGAAAGATGCTTGTCCGGCCCTTTGCCTCTTGAGCTGGTTTTAGATTTTCTGGGAACAGAAATCAAGAACTCTGGTCCACAAACACAGACATACAGAGCCTGAAGAGGTCAAGTCTATTCAACTGCCTCATTCTGCTAGATAAGACAGACCTCATGATATATGACTGTTTGCACCACAACAAACACATGGAATAATGCTGATTAAGAAGGACTTGGGTGGTGACGGTGTACAACTGCTAAGTGTGAAAATTTCAGCAATGAGTTTTCGTACACTTTGCTGGAAAAGTCCCAGTTTGAGCCTGACTGTGGGCTGGCTTGTTACTGTGTGCGCTCAGGAAAAGATGCATAGTAGATGCGTATCTATAAGAAAATGAAGCCTGCTTATTACCAGGATCTAAATGGACTCAGAGGAAACCAGGCATAAGAGAAATTTCTCTTCCACGAACTCTCACTTCTGTTCTGTTGAACGTGAATAGGTTCTAACATCTGACATAAGAGAGAGGGAAATAGAGGTGTGAAACACACATCTAAGGGTGATTGTCAAAACGAAAAGGCAGGCTTGGAATGGCAATGGAAGCTGGAATATAATAGAATAATCAAGGATAGTTTATTGAGCAGGAACCAAAAAAACCCATATGCTATCAGAATAACACATTACAGCACCAAGCACTAGAATGTCTCAGTGGACCACACAAAGTTGTGCAGTGTGTAACTCAATAGAAAATTTCAGGGAAGAGAGACAGAAAGGTAATAGAATAATCAAGGATAGTTTATTGAGCAGGAACCAAAAAAACCCATATGCTATCAGAATAACACTTACATTACAGCACCAAGCACTAGAATGTCTCAGTGGACCACACAAAGTTGTGCAGTGTGTAACTCAATAGAAAATTTCAGGGAAGAGAGACAGAAAGGAAAGAAAATGGAGAAATGTATTACCTGTCCCTTTCTGCATGGGGATATCATCTGAAAGGCTGATGATCCAAGTGGATCTTGAACCCTGCTCAAGCCAGGAGGTTTAGTGCAGGAGGGGAGACTAGGCTGGAGAGCCCGTTGGGGATCTGAGCAGAAATTCAGGTAATTACAGTATTTATGCAAATGCAAGACTAGGTTTTCCCCCAGCTATGCCCATCAAAAGAAAGTGAGGGTTATTTTATATTTCCAAATAATTTACATTTACCTTCAATAATAATTTTTTTAAATGACGCATAACACTTTGTGGCGGAGTTGTATTACATTCAGAGTAATTTTCCTTTTGAGTAAACAAGGTATTCAAAAGAGAATCCAAAGAAGAACGGACGTGCAGCAGGACTGGATATAGCAAGTGAGCTAGAACCCAAGATATATAGGAACAGTGAGCTGGACAAGGACCAATTCAGAGTAATTTTCCTTTTGAGTAAACATGGTATTCAAAAGAAAATCCAAAGAAGAACAGACATGCAGCAGGACTGGATATAGCAAGTGTGCTAGAACCCAAGATACATAGCAGGAACAGTGAGCTGGACAAGGACCGTGTCATTCCAGAACTGAGCACATTTTGGTAGAGCCAAGGCAGCTCTGATAGAGGAGCAGAGAAATTTGTTGTGACTTCTGAATGTAGCCACTCAGTGATGCAGTATCTGGTTTACTTTGCCTGTGCAAGGGCTAAATCTGCACCTTGCTAAGCCCCAACTGCCTCTTGTGACTTCTGTTGGCTGTGAGATGGAAAAGAAGATGCAGCTCAGCCAGGCCAAAAAAACCCCAAAACAAAGCTGTGGTGAGGCAGGGGGGAGATGACTATGAGCTTCACTTCTGACCACAGATCCCATATCCATTTATATCCTGATAAAAGTATGTAGGCTTAATCAACAACTAACAAGTTCCTTTGATATTTTTAGAAGCTTCCAATCGTAGCAAGCCAAGCATTTTTAAGCCAAAATGTGAGGGTATGTGTCAAGATTACTAGGCTTGCTTGTGGGTTAACAGGAGACTTGAGCACACATGAGCCAACTTAAGTTTTTAAAAGAAAGTATTTATTTAAAACAATGGTCAAGAGAAATACAAAATCCAGCAACAAAACACTTCGAAGAGTACAACAAAATAACAAACACTAACTCAAACTACCTGTGTTCTATAGCACAGTTTTCAGGAAGCATAGGCCATAAGTCACAATGAGGAATGTGGCTTCACGTCGAGGTCTGCAAACACGAACCGCATACAGGAGTTCCCAGAATCTCCTAGGCTAAATTCCCCCCCAGATAAGGTGTCAAAATATACTCTTTTTCCCTTTCAAATATCAGCTGCCCCCACTTTACGGTCAAAACCGTTTTTCCAAATGGAGTTAATTGGTAGGTCTGCCTGTCCTTAGAATCAGCACCTTAACAATAACAAACTTAAAACAGCTGCACTAGGAAGAAGGCTAACATACTGTTACATCACTTAACCCTTCATAGGCACTTTTGCTTCACAGTATGTTATGGCTTGCCATACCATTCTTAATATCTAATAATAAAGAGAGGGTTAGTTTTCTTTTATATTATTTTCAAATATGCCCTGATATACCAGGGTTCACAGTAGATAGCAGCAATTTTCCAAAGTAGAACAGGAGGAACAGCAGGCCTGTAGCCAGGATTTTGTAGCTTGTGGGACAAATTTTTTTCTGGTGGGGCTGCCATTATTTGTCATTATTTTTCTGTCTGTACACAACTGAACCATTTTCTAAACAGGGAATGCCTTCTGATTTCCTCTTACACTCCTTACACAGAGATTCCTCCCCCCACACACACACACCCAGACAACAGACATGGACCCCTGCTTCCTGCAAACAATACCCACACAAGCCCACCTCCGCCTTCTTGCTAAGGATCCTCCACACAGCTCTGAAATCCAACCTTGGCCCCAAAGAGGCCACAACAGTTGATCTTCCCTTGGTACCTCCCAAGTCGGTGGCCACTATAGCCTCCACTTTCTCCAAGCAGGCCCTGTTGGCCCAAAGAGACTCACAGAATGAAAACACTCTCAGCACCTCTCACTTCCGGCTCTCAGTTTCAGTGTGCAGACTCTTCCGTGCTAGTGGTGGTAGAGCCTCAGAATTCAGTGGCTGGATGCTTTTTCTTTCATTGCCATGTTTCGAGCATGTCGGCCTGGCGCTTGACTCGCTAACAGCAGAAGCAGGTGGTAGGGCAGCAAGAGCAGCCAACCAGCACTTTGCTCAGGATGTCCTGACTGTGTTCAGAGACAATTGGACTCTCTCCTCCAGCCAGGTTAACCAAATGCTACAGCGATTGGGAGCCGTGCACCACTGTTTGCTTTCTTTAAAAACAAACAGGTTGGGCCTGGGGTAAGCCAGGCAAAGCCAGGGAGAGCAGACCTGGTGTTCTCCTGTGTTATCGGCGCGTGGCTTAGCGTGGTGTGGATGCATACCTTTAAACAAATGTTAAAAAAGAATTTTAAAAAGCATTTTTCTGTGGAGCTGTGCCTTTAAGAGAGGGGGCGAAGCCCCAAATAGCCCCACCATAGCTACAAGCCTGAGGAGCAGGAACTTGCTGCCAGGTGGCTTGCAGTCAAACACAGAGGGATTACATTGGGATAGAGCTTTAAAATCATAGTATATTTAGACACATTTTCCAGGGTTTTAGACATTCCAGTCCAGCATTGTGTTATTTTGTTCTACAAGTCTGGTGATTCATAAAATAATCAGAATGAACTGGATCCAATAGTTCTGTTCAGCTAAGTAAAGAAACTTCCGTTGGAGAAAGAACCCTCTTGTATATCTTCAAAAGAAAGACTTCCTTCTCTTGTGTAAAAAACAAAACAAAAATCCTCTTCTCCCGAGAGGACTCCTCCAACAGAAGTTTCCTCACTTAGCACAAGGGAACCCTTGGCCCCAACAAATTGTGGTCATGCTATTAATCAGTGGGAAGTGCTAATACTGCCTAAAAACAAAATCTGGGTTTGTCATTCACCATATCCTCACAGTTCAGTCCCTGGTTAAAATTATAACTGTAATGAGGCAATGGGAGTATGAATACGTAATGCGAGTTGTAAAATGTTTTACTTTGCAATCTTTACAGGTATGTTTCTGGCAGAGATTATTGAGAAATACTTTGTGTCCCCCACCTTGTTCCGCGTTATCCGACTCGCCAGGATAGGTCGAATCCTGCGGCTTATCAAGGGCGCTAAAGGGATCCGCACTCTCCTTTTCGCCTTGATGATGTCTCTGCCTGCCTTGTTTAACATTGGCCTTTTGCTTTTCCTCGTCATGTTCATCTACGCTATATTTGGAATGTCCAAATTTGCTTACGTTAAGAAGGAAGAAGGAATTGATGACATGTTCAATTTTGAAACTTTTGGTAACAGCATGATCTGCCTTTTTCAAATTACCACCTCTGCCGGCTGGGATGGCTTGCTAGCGCCCATTCTTAACAGTGGGCCCCCAGACTGTGACCCCGATTTTCCTAACCCGGGAAGTTCCATCAAAGGAAACTGTGGCAGTCCTCCTGTTGGGATTTTCTTCTTTGTGAGCTACATTATCATATCGTTTCTCGTTGTCGTAAACATGTACATTGCTGTTATTCTGGAGAACTTTGGTGTTGCTACAGAAGAAAGTGCTGAGCCTTTAGGTGAAGATGACTTTGAAATGTTCTATGAAGTTTGGGAAAAGTTTGATCCAGATGCAACGCAGTTTATAGACTACTGCAATCTCTTTGATTTTGCTGCCTCCTTAGATCCTCCTCTTGTAATACCCAAACCAAATAAGATTCAGCTTATTGCAATGGACTTGCCTATGGTCAGTGGTGACAGAATTCACTGCCTTGACATCTTGTTTGCTTTCACAAAACGCGTTTTGGGTGAAAGCGATGAAATGGATGCCCTTCGGGTTCAAATGGAAGATAAGTTTATGCAAGCCAATCCTTCTAAAGTCTCCTATGAACCAATCACAACTACATTGAAACGGAAACTTGAGGAGGAGTCTGCTAAAGTTATTCAACGAGCGTTTCGATCATGCCACTTGAAGAGAACTGTAAACAAAGTTTCATTCATGTACAAAAAAGATGAAGATGAAATTATCATTGATAAATTAAGTTTGAACTCAGCTCTGCAAAAGACAAACAGCAGTTCCTCCACAACGTCACCTCCTTCGTATGACAGCGTAACAAAGCCAGACAAATACGAGCAGGAAACACCAGAAAAAGAAGATAAAGACAAAGTTTCCAGAGACGGGGGAGAGTAAAAGAAAAAAAGAAACAAAACAATTCTGTTCACAACATATTGTTTACAGCATAAAGTAACGCTAATGCCAATCGAAATCCTGTTGGAAGTTAATGCCAAACTGACCATTTCTATAATTACCCAACACATCATACATACATGCACCTAAGGCCAGGCCTTAAAACAAAGCAGCTGTCATCCTACTGGGGACCTAGTAATAAGATAACGGCCTCATCAGGACAGTACTGTTCTTCTTACCAGCTGGTATGGAGGAAGAAGGATGCACAAAATGGCTACAGACTGTAAAGACGTACCAGTGATAGTGTGCATGTTAATCAAAAAAAAACCCCCAGTGCTGCAGTAATTGTACCAATGTGTTTGTTTCAACAGCCACACCTGTCCTGTTTGACAAATGTCTGTGGGTACAGCTATATTTCTGATTCCAGATCACTGTTTCCGATTATGTTGGGCAAGGGAGCTAAGTGCTCTTTCTCAGATATTTGTTTACATCTCATTTTTACCCCTCTTCAGTACTTAATGATAATGTAACGCTCGGGCACCTTATTCATTGTGGGTCTGGCTCAAGGTAAGCCATTCAAGCGAAAATCTTAGCTCTGCTGCAAAGAGCTTGAGTTCTGACAGAAAGAAATGTGTCAGGTAGGTGGGACTGACAAGGGAATTTTTGAGGGTGCTGCTTGTTGATGTCCATACGCCCCCCCCCTCTATCAATATTTTGAAAGATGTCTCAGTGAAATGTGGTGTTAAAACATTTACAGGGAATTTGCGTTTTTGGTTTAGTGCTTTAATAAGACTGAAGTTTTCTGTGGAGTAACAGTTTAGTCCAAACTTGTCCCCATAACCCCCCCAGCACCCCATCTCAAGAACAAGAAACAGTTGCATTTTTAACACAGATTTTTAAGTTCTCAAACTTGCAGTTCCAGAGACCCCTTGAGAGTTCCAGAATAAGAGAAGATATGAGGGAGTGAACTGGAATACATTTCGTGGAGTTAATTGAAAGTTGCCTGGCTCCTGAAGGAAACTTATAGGAGGAAAGCATTGTATATAAACTGTTTCTAGGGATACATACCACGACGCAAGTAATTTGAAAGATCCAGGGATGTAAGGCAGGGCACAAGGCAAGCTGATAAGTAGTTACTGGGTATGACCTATACCAATGCTTTTGGGGCTAGAGAGTAAGAACTTGGGGCGAAACTAGACATGATGGGGCCAACCTAGTGACCACTAATGCTGTTTTAGGGAATAATTTAGCCAAGCAGCAGCAAAGGACATCTTGATTCCTTCTTTGTGCCTATTGAAGTGCCAAAACACAGCTGTTTTAGCACTTTAAAAGGTACAGGGGAGGAAACATGATAGCCTGTTGGGCCTTTGCTGCAATGTTTAGAGGCATCAGTGGCCACAGGTTGTGTAGTTTGATCCTAAGGTCCCTGACAAGGAAGGAAGGAACACCCAGCCTTGACATTTTAAATGAAAATAACAGCCTCATAAACAGAGCCGTTGCCCACACTGAGCTACCTGAAACCTGTTCAGAGGTTTTACAGGTGAAATGGAAAGGTTTCCTTAAAGCCAGGAAACCATGTGGCACTGTATTGACCAGACAGGTGCATAATCCATGTGGTTTCTCATTTTGTGCAAAACTATTTGAAGGGGTTGGATGAGCTCCATCAGCTCTAACCAGGGCCACAGCTTCTCCATTTCTCCCAACTTTCTTTTTAATTTTTAAGGCATAAAATTTTGTGTATATTCTGAGATTTTTTTTTCTACATGGAGAAACAACAGTATGTCTGAATCAGTCAGTATGTCAGAATCAAAGATCCATGCTCTGCCCTTTTGTTTGTTCAGTTTGAAGGTTACTGTCACAAAACAGACCTCTCTCACACACAGAAAGAACACAAACAAGCATATCCCTTAACTGGCAATGGCAGAACATGGCCAGAAGCCTGCTTTCAAAACAACACTATCCACGTCAGAAAATTAATCAGTCCAATGCTTATTTTGATTAGATTTTAAAAGGTATTTCTCACTTCTGTATTCTTTACTTGAAAAGTTAGTTTACGCCGATACTCTTCTGTATGCAGATAAGAGATTTGCATGAAGGCATGCTCTACTTTATAGCTCATGCATGGAGAACAAAACTATGAAGTAACGAAGAGCAGCAGATAGTCAAGGTGGCATAATTTTAGGTATTCATGCTGTGAAATACCAGGAGAAAGCTTGATGCACCTATAACATTTGCAACAAGTATGTAAACTTTAGAGCACTGGGGGTGGGAGGGATGATTTTTCTTTCTGCTTTCCACGTGGCTAGCAACCAACGCACTCCACAATGAATCCACTGAAGTGGACCCAGTAGAAACCTTATGCTTGCCTTATTTAGCAAGAATTGCTTTCATTTGGTATGCTGAGGACAAACATTGCTTTAATATTCTTAGTCCGTAATCCCTCCATGATATAAAAGGGAGAGTCCCCCCCCCTTTGATCCCAGTCGGGTCCCAGCTGTTTCTGACTTGCACCATATGAGTATCACATATGGTTTCATGAGTAGTATCACACGAGTATCACATCAATGTTATCTCCCTCCGCTTTTGCTCAAAAACAACCTCTATCCATAGCTTTCTTACTTCCAAGCTGACATTACGCATATCAATAACTGCTCTCTTGAATAAAGGTGCTGGTCTGAAAGATAGTGTTCTTGTTTGTGCAAAGCACAAACAGTATTGACTGCAGTACATGTGAGCCTTCTCTTTTGAGTATGCAAGCTTTCAACAGGTATCAATGTCCCATTCTTATACCACTACAAACTGAATGATAAAAGAAGGGCTGTATACACTGTGGGCAACTATGGGTTTGTAACTGAATTCTCTTACATGGTGTGAGGATGAGGAGCAGGCATTTTATGGATCCCAGCTTTCATCCTTTTCACTGTGCTGTTTTATTAACAAATGGATTCCTAGTTCACAAGTCAGTGGAGGGGGCGTAGTTATGAATTATGTGCCTAGCAAGATTTCCTTTGGTCAGAGGGTAGAGCTTCTGTGCCTTACATAGCTCCCTAGTGCTCTTCAATACAATAATTCTGTGTAACCCCCTCCCTACCAGTTCTCACTTCCTCTTCTGCTTCATGTCCTCTACTATCCTAAGGTTGAATCCAGCCAGCATTCTTGTTCAGTCTTGCCCAAACCCTGTCCTTATTATACCCACAACTTACATGGCTTTTGTGCACATTATCCTATTATCCTTTTTCAGCAGTGGGAAAATTGGTTGTATCCAATCCCAAGTCCTCTGCAGAAGTAAAAATCCTAAATGCTTTAAAAGTGCTTTCCTTTAAAAATGAATAAATGTATGCAATTCCATGCACAGAATGTGGGTTTCATTGGCATAGCATCTGGATTTTCTGGTTCAGAATACATATAGCCCTGCACAGGATCATCTTGTGCTGACGCACCTTCCAGTAGCCTAGTATGGAAAGTTGTGTGTCAGAAAGAAATCAGTAGTAAAAATAGAGTTTTAAGTTAGCAACAGCATGATGCTGCTTATGTGTCAAGGGTTTTTTTAATGTGTAGCGTATAAAGTCTTGCTGGCGGCATTATAATTTGTTTTATAAAAAATGGAATTTCTATAACTTTTTATAAAAACGCATCAACACTTTTTAAAATTTTGGTTTTTACAGTATCAGTTTGCAGCTGTAATCAGAATTATAAGTGCTTTTTTGTTTGCTTATTTATTTGAGTGGGTTTTTTTACCCATTACTATATTTAACACACACATTGAGGCAGAACCTTCCAAGTTGCAACTGCAAACATTTCTTTTTTGACTTGGGCACTTTCTCTACACTTTTTACTACACTTTGACAGAGAAACAAGAGGGAGCAAACCTAAGCAGACCTACTGCAAAAGTAAGTCCCATTTTATTCAGTACATCTAGATCTTGGGAAACGGTTCTTAGGTTGCAGCCATAAAGAGGAAAAACAGATTCTAACCAGTTCAAATGTAAAACAGATTCTAACCAGTTCAAATGTAAAATATTATTTCAGATTTCAAACAGAAGGGGACATGTGTCACTTGCTACTGGATAGGATTAGCTCTGGGAGTGACAAAACAGAAATATCTTTGATCTCCTAATGCTCTTTGCATCAGACATTCTGGACATATTTCAAGGACTATTTCATCTTTTGCAGTATTTTTTTACAGATAGTTATTCTTTTTGACCTGTACTGCATTAGAATTGTCTTAAATATAACACAGAGCTCCAGGGCTGCCATTGTTTTTCCTCTATCCATAAGAACAGAGTAGTAAATTTATAATCAGCCACATCGGCATATTATGTGTTTCTAACTGCGGGGAAACAAAAAATAAACTTATTCTTTTACTTTGGCTATTGACTAGTAATATATATTGTTGAAATGCATGGTGGAGAATATTTTAGCACAAATAACAATAAACTACATTACTACCAAGCCAAAATAATAAAGCTAATAATTTTTATCATAAGTACTGGTTTACTTTGTGTTTTGGTTGTGTCAGTAGGTCACATAAGTAAGATCAAGTGCTGATCCTTCATTTCTAAACAGTGTTGTCGTGTGCAATAATCAAAAGGCTGTTTGATGTAAACATTCAGGTTCAATGTGGAGGTGTGATATTATTGTGGTTGGAGAAGATCTGGACAATGTCTACCACAGGTGGAGCTATAAGATGAATACAATTAAGTTGACTTAGTACAAGGGGTAGTTTCAATTACTTTTTAGTTCTTCTGCTTGCTCAACAGCTCTTATGCAAGCAGAAATATTGCATGAGATCCAATCTGGTGTCTTCCTTCCAACCTCTTTTTATTTCTTCTCACCCAGTTCTTGTAGGTCATTTCCCTTCCCTCCCTTTTCCATTGCAGCTCATGTCCTCCTGACTTGATGTCCCTAGAAAGTTGGGTTGCCATGGCCCATGCTGTGTCCTCCACAGAATCTCCATCAAACCCAAAGAAGATGGGAGCAGGAAAAAGTGAAGCATTTGAACTGGTAGGGGGACTGCACTGAAGAAATATCATGCAAATCCTCCACAGGCTTCTCAGTTTTTCATCTTGTGCTGCTGTACATTATGTTTTCCTGGAAGAATAGCAGCTTTGGGGTATGAGGAGGTACCTTTTCCTGAATCAGGCTATTGACCTAGCTGCCTCAGTACTGCCTGGTGTGACTAACAGCAGCTCCACAAGGTTCCACTCTGAGTTGTTTTCCCTGCCCTCCTGTTCAAGTTTATTTTAAAGTGGAGATACTCTTAAGCACATAAGAGAAGCCAATGTTGGATCAGGCCAGTGGCCCATCCAGTCCAACACTCTGTCACACAGTGGCCAAAAATACCAGGTACCCTCAAGAGGTCCACCAGTGGGGCCGGGACACTAGAAGCCCTCCCACTGTTGCCCCCCCCCCAAGCACCAAGAATACAGAGCATCACTTGCCCCAGACTGAGAGTTCCTATCTATACCTTGTGGCTAATAGCCACTGATGGACCTCTGCTCCATATGCTTATCCAGTTCCCTCTTGAAGTCGTCCATGCTTGTAGCCGCCACCACCTCCTGTGGCAGTAAATTCCATGTGTTAATCACTCTTTGGGTGAAGAAGTACTTCCTTTTATCCGTTCTAACTCAACTGCTCAGCAATTTCATTGAGTGCCCATGAATCTTGTATTGTGAGAAAGGGAGAAAATATTTCTTTCTCTACCTGCTCTTTCCCATGCATAATCTTGTAAACCTCGATCGTGTCACCCCTCAGTCGTCGTTTCTCCAACCTAAAGAGCCCCAAGCGCTTTACCCTTTCTTCATAGGGAAAGTGTTCCAACCCTTTTATCATTCCAGTTGCCCTTTTCTGCACTTTTTTCAATGATATAATATACTCTTTGAGGTGTGGTGACTAGAATTGTACACAGTATTCCAAATGAGGTCACACCATCAATTTCTACAGGGGCATTATGATACTGGCTGATTTGATTTCCGTTCCCTTCCTAATAATCCCCAGCATAGTGATGGCCTTTTTATTGCAGTTGCACACTATCTCGAGTCGACATTTTCAGTGAGTTATCTACTATGACTCCAAGATCTCTTTCTTGGTCAGTCTCTGCCAGTTCGGACGCCATTAATGTATATTTATATTTATGATTTTTGGCCCCAATGTGCATCACTTTGCACTTGGCCACATTGAAAGCCATTTGCCACATTGATACCCACTCGCCCATCCTCGACAGATCCCTTTGGAGTGCCTCACAATCCTCCCTGGTTTTCACCACCCTTAACAATTTTGTGTCATTTGCAAACTTAGCCAGTTCACTGCTTACTCCCAACTCCAAATCATTAATGAACAAGTTAAAAAGCATCAGACTCAGTACTGATCCTTGTGGTACCCCACTGCTTACCACCCTCCACTGAGAAAATTTCCCATTTATACTCACTCTCTGTTTCCTATTAGCCAGTTTTTGATCCACAAGAGGGCTTGTCCTTTTATCCCATGACTATTGAGTTTACTTAGGAGCCTTTGATGAGGAACTTTATCAAAAGCTTTCTGGAAGTTAAGGTAAACAACATCTATTGAGTCCCCTTTGTCCACATGTTTATTCCCTCCCTCAACACTAGCAGGTTAGTGAGACAAGATCTTCCCTTACAGTCTGCCTCAATAGTTTTTGTTCATCGATGTACCCCGCCTGCTTTGGTGGGGAGGGTGGGGTACAAATTGAATTAAATGAATAAATCATTCTTTCCTTAATAACAGTTTCCACCAACTTACCCTGTATTGACGTCAGACTGACTGGCCTGTAATTTCCTAGATCTCTTCTGGAACCCTTTTTAAAGATGGGAGTGACATTAGCTACCTTCCAGTCCTCAGGAATGGAGGCAGATTTTAATGAAAGATTACATGTTTGTTTTCAGGAGATCCACAAGTTCACATTTGAGTTCTTTCAGAACTCTTGGATGTATGCCATCCGGGCCTTGTGATTTATCAGTTTTTAAGTTGTCTATCAGTCGTAGGACCTCCTCACACGTCACTTCAATCTGACTCAGGTCTTTCAACACCCCTCCCGAAGTCAGCGGTTCTGGAGTGAGCATGCACTTCTCATCTTCCACGGTGAAGACAGGGGCAAAAAATGCATTCAGCTTCTCAGCCATTTCCCTATCATCCTTCAGTACTCCTTTTACCCCTTGGTCATCCAAAGGCCCCACTGCCTCCCTGGCTGGTTTCCTGCTTCTAATGTATTTGAAGAAAGTTTTATTGTTGGTCTTTATATTTTTTGCAATATGCTCCTCATATTCCCTTTTTGCCTTTGGTTGTGTTGGTCTTTTTGGGCAACTCCCTATTTATACAAATGTTGAACTCAATAACATTATGGTCACTGTTCCCAAGCAGTGCAATCACTTTTACATCTCTCACCAGGTCTTGGACATTACTTAGGACCAAATCCAGGATCGCCTCTCCCCTGGTAGGTTCTGTGACCATCTGCTCCATAGCACAGTCATTGAGAGTGTCCAGAAACTCAATCTTTTTCCTGACTTGAACACATATTGACCCAATCAATGTGTGGGTAGTTAAAATCACCTATTACAACAGTTATTTCGTCTAGCTGCTATCTTTAATTCATTCATCATTTTATAATCCTCTACCTTTTGATCTGGTGGGTGATAACAAACTCCCACTGTTAAGTTTCCTTTTCCCCCCCATCCTTCCAATATAATTTATAACCAGGAATCACCGTATTCCACTGATTTTCCAAATCCCACCAAGTTTCTTGTCCAGTGGGCAGATAGTCAAATATGTGACACACTGTGCAAAACACTGGATAGCCCCCAAACCCCCTGCTGCCATTCTGCAGATTTTAATGAAAGATGACATATTTTTGTCAGGAGACCCACAAGTTCACATTTGAGTTCTTTCAGAACTCTTGAATGTATGCCATCTGGGCTTGGTGGTTTATCAGTTTTTAAGTTTGGACCTGAGCTTCTCCGCATGCAACACTGAGTGATAAACCATCTCATAAAGTTGGCTTTAAAAAAGGAGATGCCATGGTTCGGTAGCAGAGCACAGAGAAGGTCCTCAGTCTCCAGCATCCTCAGTTGAAAGGATCAGGTCATAGCTGATGTGAAAGACGTCTGCCTGGGACTCCGGAGAGCCGCTGCCAGTCAGAGTAGACAAGAATGAATAGGATAGACCAAGGGTTTGGCTCGGCACAAGGCAGCTGTGGTCACATGTTCAAAAACCCATTAACCCCAACAGAAGTGCAAGGTTCAGCTTGTTTTAAGACTGCTGCCCACTTGTTTAGAAACGAGTGTTGCTTTGGAAAATTCCCCACTGCAACACCTCCACGTTTTCCTTCTCATTATTTCATTCCCACACTTTTCCTCACTTGCCCAGGCCATCTGTTACACTGTTTTTGCTGGCTCTTGTTGGTTCATCTCTGCTTTTACCACCCATTTGCCAGCTGCCTAGAATTCATGAAAGGGGAGACATGCATAAGTCTTGTAATTTCCATATGGGCCCATGCAAGTAACACATTTTATGGATTTTTCCAATGGCCACTGCTTCTGCAATATAATAGCCAACCCGTGAGGTAGGGGACTTGATGAGAGAGGATCTGCTTTGCAGGCAGATGGTCCTAAGTTCAATCCCTGGCATGTCCAGTTAAAAAGGTCAGATAGTCAGCCATGTTCCCTCTAAGCTGAGTTAGTGTGAGCTAGCTCACAGTTTTTTAGCTTCCAGCTTACATATTTTTGTCTTAGCTCAGGAAGGAGGGCTCCAGAGCAAACTAATTTATGCAGTAACCAAATCGCTCCCTCACAACTTTAATGCCAGCAGCTCACAAAGTAGAATTTTAGCTCACAAGACTCCATAGCTTAGAGGGAGCATTGGTAGTCAGTTGTGAGAGACCTCTACTTGAGACCCTGAAGAGCTGCTATCAGTCAGGCAGAGCAGTGGTCTGTGTCAGTTATAAAGCAGCTTCATCTATTCATTGACATTTGCCTCTGGCCATGGGCTTGAGTTTGTCAGCAACATGTGGCTTCATGCTAGTCTGTATGTATCAGCCATTAAAAATTAGCATTACTTACGGTCTTCCTAAAAACTCTTCCTTTGGGGCTCATTCGAGAACACACTAAGAGACTGCATGCATTTTTTAAAAAAATAGCTGGAGAGAAATGCATGAGTTTTCCATATCTCAGTGTAAGAATAGACCACAGTGTGCTAAAATAGCAACTGGAAATGTTCTGCATAAGCAGAGGAAGGAGCCAGCAGAAATACCTTTAAAAGCTAGCCACCAAGGACCCAGGTGTATTGGCTGGAGTGTACCTAGAAAAAGAATGGATTGCTTGCATTGTCGAAGGCAACCAGAAAGAAGTCTCTGTGTAGCAAAGGCTGCAGCGAAAGAATTAATCATGGCTAGCAAACCTTTGCATTATTCACAGCCTTTTCAAGAGCTGGATGGTGCAGGCCCGTTGCTCTGTTTTCATCCTTCCATCAGACCCCCTCCCACATTACGTTTTATTTTGGCGATGTGATGTGTGTCCGGATCCTGCCCAAATACCTTCTCACTGTTGAGAGAGAGAGAGAGAGAGAGAGAGAGAGAGAGAGAGAGAGAGAGAGAGAGAAGGCTTTAGCACTGCCTGCCTAGGAAACAGATCACACTGCAGTGCAACCCAGGCAGAGTAAACTGCGGCACATTCTCATCTCTCTCGGGAGACGGGGGAAATTGCATGCAGGCTCTCACACAGCCCCTGCTGCAAGAAGTGCATTCCATGGAAACAGGGGAAGGCCTTGTAAACAATTTATAACCACCCCAAAAGGCAGAAATGGTTTCCTGTATGCAATCAGTTGATGCTGCGGGATTGATTCCCTTAAATCAAAACCAAGGTATTTGATGTCCCACTGTGACAATAGCGATTTTATATTTTAATGTAAACATTGTATTCAAGGCACCTTGTTACCTTTACACTGAAAAGCACACACATTATTTGTGTTCTGGGCAAGGATGCCAGCCTCCAGGTGGCCCTGGGGATACCCCAGAATTACATCTCCAGAACACAGAGATCAGTTCCCCCTGGAGAAAATGGATGCTTTGGAGGGTGGACTCTGTGGCACTGTACCCCACTGAGGTCCCCTGTCCTCCCAAATCCTGAATCTCCAGGAGTTTCCCAACCTGGAGCTAGCAACCCTGCCCCCCCCCCACCACCACCAGTGGCCCAGGAGGACATAGCAGCCCAGGTTCTGAGAATTAGCAAATTATTTATTTTTATGAGTTCTTCTCCCATAATGCAAAAAGTCAGGGGTGTCCAATGAAGTCGATGGGCAACAGATTCCGGTAAATTGTGGGATTCACTGCCAGTGGACGTAGTGATAGCCACTAGTGTAGATGGCTTTAAAGGGTTGTATAGGTTGTTGGTGGAAGAGAGGTCCATCAATGGCTGTTAGCCAGGGTGACCAAAGGGAGCATTGCAGGCCTTTTAACGACACCTTTTAAAAAAGCCATGCTTACAGCACCATAGAGTCACTCACTGAATATCAACAATATACTGTGCAGCAATAAGAATTTCTCTATGCAGAATGTGTCTTACTGGTCTGCAGCTTTTGCTGTATTGTTCCGGACTCAAAGTAGCAACCATGAAATGA
This sequence comes from Gekko japonicus, assembly GCF_001447785.1. NCBI lineage: Eukaryota > Metazoa > Chordata > Lepidosauria > Squamata > Gekkonidae > Gekko > Gekko japonicus. Next base: position 993,446 of record NW_015169184.1, on the reverse strand, counting down.
CATGCAGGTGTCTGAAATAGCCTGTATTTAGGACACGCTACCTAATAAATTACAGTCAAATTACTGCTACACTTAGAGAAGAGCAAGTCAGTCGATTTTTTCATTACATGTAACTTTAAGTGTGTAAAAGGAGTAGGGTTGCCAGGCCCGATTGTCCTGGTGGCAGGAGGTGGGAGGGAGCGGTCCAGGAGAGTGGGGGCAGGGCAGTGTTGCTGTGTTCAATGTTGGCACAATGATGTCACATGGAAGTGATGTCATCAGGCTAGGGATGTTGAGTGTTGATGCTCTAGCATTTTGGCTGAAACTAAAATGCTAGAGCATCAACATGCGACGTCCCTGGCGTGGTGATGTCACTTCTGTGTGACATCAATGTGCCAACCCACTTTGGGGGTGGGGCTTCCCCCACCAGCCAGCTGGCCGGCAGTGGATAGGAGCCCCAAAGATCAGGGGATCCCTTGGCCAGACCGGGAGTTTGGCAACCCTAAACAGGAGAGTTCCTTGTTTTACCTTACAGGAGAATACTAAATAACAATTTACTTCATTTATACTCCATATTTTCTCCCCAACAGGGACCTAAAGCAGCTTACACCATTCTCCTCGCCTCCATTTTACCCTCACAACAAAATCTTTGAGGCTGAGAGTGTGTGACTGGCCCAAGGTCACCCAGCACACTTCCATGGCTGTGTCGGGATCCAAACCTGGGTGTCTCAGCTACTAATCCAGCATTCTAAACACTACACCACACTAGCTGTCTATGGGAGAGGAGGGATGCAATACAAAAACAGCCAAAGATCAGCCACAGACCAGAGATGGGGAAGCCCAGCACAAGTGCCAAACAGCAGCACAAGAGACCGTTTTGCTCAACAGGCAGGGGCGGTTCTCCGCCAGTCAGCCAAGGCAAGCAACAGCAATAGGGGCAGCAGCACCTGAAATAGTGACATGGCCTGCGTTACAGCCTCCTGGATCAATAAGGCCAGGCCCAAAGCAGATCCCCAGGGGCCCTATCAGCATCATTGGAGTGAAGCTTGCTCCGAGCATCCGGCCAAGCGTAAGATTTCCACCCCCGCCATCTCCCACCTTTATTGCTGACACACCAACACTGCGGATTTTTTGCTGCTCAGGCTAAAAAGGTATCCTTAAACTATTAATCCATCTTACTGACTAGGACAAGGGAAGAGAGATCTCCCAGCTCTGCTAAATGAAAATTTTTAATGGGGCATGTTAGGGATTGAACCTGGGACCTTCTGCATTCAACCACTGTGCGATGGCTCATTACTTACAGGCAATGTGGATTTTGTTCTACACATCCCGCAGTGTTCTGGTGTGGCTGCAGCCAAGACCGGGGGGGTGTGGGTCCTCCAACAGGATACAGCCTTCAGTGTTGGGGTTGCATGACTGTAAACCTCACAGCCTTTTAAAGACTCACCAGAATATATTGACGGAGCAGTTCCCTGTGGGTACTTTTTGCACCTGTTGAATCTTCTGCATATGTTTTTGTGTACTAAAAGAAACGCTCCACAGGGAGAAATGCACTCTCCCCATCAGCTCCTTGCTATGCTACTTTTCGACTTTCAGGGAATGTTTCACATACAGGAGCAGTCCAAAAATATGCTCTTCCACCTGCAGTCAGCAATGCTACCATCCCTTCTACCATCTCAGGACTCTGCCACATTCCAAACCCATTCTGCTAAATGTGTGGACCACACCTAAGTGGCATCGGATGCAGAATTCATATGCCAGCACAGTGTATCCTGGGACAGGTCTCTCTCATACCCTATCTTCACATGCCTAGGCAAAGCAACCTGATAGATACAACACACTGGCCATGTAGAATGCGGCATGGGTAATGTTTTTTTGTTTACATGCCTGGCATTGCATTTAAAAGAGGCCTCATAGATGACAATATAGGGATCCTTAGGCAATACAGTCTTCCTCATTGCTGATTATATAAGGATTCCTAGATCATCTGTAATTTGCGTAGCTCTAAAGATGGAACTACACAAGTTACCTTTAGACCATTTTCTGTGCCTAATGGGGGAGGGGGCAGTTCCCACATCCCAGTGTGTGTGTGTGGGGGGGGCATTCTCTGCTGCTGTCTGGCAGTCCAGCAGGGGGGAAATGCAGGAGTGATTTGGCGTTGCACCAACATGCAGTATCACAGTGCAAAACTGGGAGTGATGTCATCCTGTCATCATGGCACTCTGAGATTCACACCAAACTCTGTGGTTTAACCATGAAGTTTGGGGTGAATCCTGGAGTGTCTCCCTGATGCTGGCAACCCTGGCACCTAATGGCATTCCTATGTAGAGGGCACTGCATAAACCTGCGAAAAAGGTCATGCTGGCCAGGAGATTGGTCTTGTGAGGTCTATACACAGTCCATGGGTCTCCTCGCTATGCTTAGGGAGCGTATACACTCGCCACACAAATGTTTGCAATGTATTGGATTAGTGACTGCAGAAACCATAATGAAATTGTACATGGAGAATGTGACCTCAGTTGATCGATCCAATTACTTTAAAATAAAGTGGATTATCTGAAGGGTCCTTTGCAGGTGACTCCCCTTTTGAGGGAGTCTTTTGAGGGAACAAAGAAAGAAGGGCACATATCAGAGGGAACGGAAGCTGGACAGGATTCCAGGGGCCTGGTCATCTGTCTCTGTTGTCCTATAGACTGGGCTAGCGCTATTATGGGAAGGGGAATTTCCCCCTAAAATTCACTTTTTCAAATATAGCCATTGGTTTCTCTTATTCTCTTTTTTTCCCCTTTAAAAGAGGGAATTCTCTTTCATTTCTGTTTGAAGAGAAATCAATACACCCTTTTGTAACTTCTGCACTTGCAGCTGTGTTATGTTACACACCACAGGGTGATGCTCTAGCAGGCGGATAGGAAAGTTTAGGATGGCATTGACTGCCTCTGAACTAGGGATGCTAGCCTCCAGGTAGGACCTGGGGATCCCTCAGAATTACAGCTCATACCAGACTACAGAGACCAGTTCACATGGAGAAAATGGATTGTTTGGAGGGTGGACTCTACGGCACTGTATCCCTCTGAAATTCCTGTCTCTCCCCCCCCCCAGTTCTTGTTCCACTGCTTCAGCTCAAGAGGGCTCCCCACCTGAACAAATCTCCTGGAGTTTCCCAACCCGTACCTGGCAAGCCAACCTGGAGGTGGCCGGAGATCTCCCAGAATTACAGCTGGTCTCCAAATGAAAGAGGTCAATTCCCCTGGAGAAAAATGGCTGCCTCCGTTGCAGTATACCTAGGGTTGCCAAGTGTTACCTTCCTCCGCAGCGGGGGACTCCCGGGCCGATCATGGAGTGCGCGCGCGCGCGCACCGCATCCACATCACCAGGAAGTGACGTGATGACGCCGGATACACTGGGGGCGGGGCCACATCTCTGGGGCGGGGTTTTCCCCGCCCCCCGGGGGGACTTGGCAAGCCTAAGTATACCCTTCTGAGGTCTCTCCCCTCCCCCAAACCCCACCATCTTCAGTCTCTACCCCCCACCCAAATCTCCAGGAATTTCCCAGCCCAGATCTGGCAACCCTACTCTGAGCATCTACAGAGTCAAATTCTGAAATGTTGCAGGGCCTCCCTTCATGACCCTCCTCTCCAAATTCTCTTTGATCAAAACAAACATGATTAGAAATAGACTCCGAATTCCTAAAAACAGGAAAAGCAAAGGATCGTTGGGTTTCAGGGGGCAAATGGGTGAAGAAGAATTAAGAGAATTTCCCATCACAACCCTTGACTGAGTCTCTCCTTCCTCTCTGGACGGTACCAGCCGGCTGGCCCAGGCATTTTAAGGGTCAAGAGGAATTGTGATACGTGGGCTGGGACCTCCCCTGGGAAAGAAGACGTGCCTCAGTGGAAGATGTTAGGAAAGGTGTTAAAGGAGCCTCTCAGAAGGACTGCTTTAGAAACACAGGGTGCCTCTTACCTGGCTGAAGAAGAAGAGAGGAGGAGGAGGAGGAGGAGGAGGAGGAGGAGGAGGAAACAGGGGTAGCAGCTGCCAGGAAGGATGTTTCCAGAGCTCCCCTTGTCCAAATTTCTCCCCAGATCATGGAATTCCAAATCACCCCCATCTAGTTTCCAATGCGAAGCCACTGCATTAGGAACCCCCCTGAGGTTCCTTTTTAAAAAATCTGTATTTGTGGCACCTTAAATATTAACAAACTAATTATAGCGTGTCGGGCTCTCCCTTGGACTTTGGTGTGGCGCCCCCGGTGGCCGTGGCGTCAGGGGTCTCGAACTGGCAGGGGAGACGGCCCTTGGAGCGGTAAGATCCAAAAAGGGAGAGTGAGTGAGGGGCCTCAGAGGCAGGGGACAGGGTTAATGTCACCCTCAGAGTCCCTCTGCCAGTGCGCTGCGGACTTCCTTCCTCTCTCTCTGCCGTCTTTTCGTCTCTCTGGACAGTGTCCCACTTCATTCCACAGCACACTCCTCCTCCCCAGCCCCTTCTCCACCCTGCCTTTTATCTCCCCGCCCCGCTCCCAGGACCGCCCATCCGCCCTCCAGCTTGGGCCATGCCCTCCTTTATCTATCTGGATGCCAGCGGGGCATCTCCTGGGCGAATGCTGATATGCCGGTGGCGGCTCTGGCGGCCTCTGGGCCACGCCACCGCCAATCTGCGGCAGTACTCGCTGCTCCGTGTCCACTCCTGGCCTGTCAGACAAGCAGCCGCCACCCCTCTCCTCTTCCATGGGGCTGCTCCGTGGACCCCGGTCCTGTCTCCGGGCTCAGCTGACATAGCTCACCACAGGAGGGGTCCCTGCTCCCGACTCACTCCTTGGACTGTCAAACTTCATCCCATCTGGTGAGTCATGCCTAGGGTGTCTGGCGGGGTCTGGCGGGGTCCCCGGGACCCATTCTGCACGTCCCGTGACCTCTGGAGCAGGACAAGCGTAAGTTTTTGTGGGCCAGAGCCTGCTTTCAAATACGTGACTCACAAGAACTTAGGCCATCAATAAATTTGTTTGTCTTTAAGGTATTACAAAACTCTTTCATTGTTTTGGCTGCAGCAGAATAAGATGGCTGTCCCTCTGGAATTGGTTCTCCATTTGTGCTGACTCTAACACTATTGAACATGTGGTTTTCTGTAACTTTCAGTTCCTTTAGCTCACTCGTGTCTTCCCCCTCTGAGTTACCCACGTGCCTGTGTGCACTGATAAAACTGTGCAAAAATGCAGTCTCGATGTGCTAATACATATGATTGAATCCAGATTCTCTTTGTATAATGTTTTACCAAGGGGTCAGAATATGGATACATCGCTGAAACAGTGCTCAAAAACAATCTTGATGTGGTCATTTCTAAGCTCACATTAAGATTGCCTCTTTTTTTTGCCGCATCATTTTGTACTTACTCTTCAGTGAGGTGTATATCAATGGAAGGAACTTGATACTATGATACATGCTCCTGTTCCAGAAGTTATTTTAGAAATTCTAGTTAAATCAGAATCCAGGAGAGGAGGAATGAATAATGAAGGAGTGGAACAGGATAAGCCCCTGGCTGCCTGCAGTCACCAGGAGACCACTGAATGGACCTAAGGCTGTGATTGAACTTGGGCTGGGCTCCTCTCTCTTCTTTCTGCTTGCGCTCCTCTCATTGTGGAGTAGCTCCTTCACTGCAAAACATTCGTTTCTTGGGTTCTAGCTACTTCCACTCACACAAGAGCACTGTCTCTCAAGGAGCAAAAAACCACTCTGCAGAGGAGGACCATCTCTGCCATGGATGAAGAGGAGTATGGATGGGGGGGAAACCTATGAAATCACAATTATAGTTTCAGCAATAAAAAAACCTTACATACCTATAGATTCTGTCTCAAGAGTCTCTCGTGAGAACCTAATTAAAGACAAACCCCTGAGCTACTACATAGGCGTAAAAACACTGGCCTGTATCCTGCGGTCTCTTTCTGCTTGCTCTTGAGGAAGTAATGCATTCTCAGTTTGTTAAATGAGGCTTGCACTCAGTTATTTCCATCGTTACCAAATCTTGGCTTGGATCCAGCCAATGCATAAGTAGAAATGGAAACTTAGTTCCCCTTGTGCAACATCCTGCACAACGCCGTCTAAGCAGGGTGTCAAACATAAGGCTCGGCGACCAGAACCGGCCCATCCAGGGCTCTTATGCGGCTTGCAAACAACTTGTGCAAGAGAGGGAACAGAAGACTGCTCAGGGAGGGGAGTGGGTGGAGCCACTCCGATTATGGCTTCAGAATGCGGAACAACCTCGTCTGCAGCAGTCAAGCATTGTGGGAGCATCTGCCCAGTGCTGCACTGCTGGCTCTCCAGTCTGCCCATGTGGGTTTTCCTCTGCACTCCCCTCCCAGCCCAGGGGGCCTTGCAGTGAGGATACACCAACTCGAAGCTTACGAGCTGCTGTCTTTTATACAGTTTGTATCTCCAGTACCCGGCATTATGTTTTATGGCACACATGACCCAGCCTGACAAAGTGACATTTATGTCAGATCTGGCCTTTGAAACAAATGAGTTCGACATCTCTGGTCTAGTGCTTTCTTCCCTGTATCCTCTAATGCCCCAGAAATTGCTTACACAACATCTCGTACAAGTGGGGAAATGGTTCAGGATGCTCTGTGTTTAACTTTGCACAAGGGGCTAGCATGCTGTTTATTTTCACTCTTCCGTTTGTGCAAAGACCCAGGTACCTGTGGAAGTCTTCCAGTGGATCCAAGCCCTTGTCTTCTGCTTGTACAAAAAAAAAAAAAAGCACTAAGACCACTGTAGTGGCTAATGAACCAATCCAGGGATCATAGAGCCATCTGTACACACGTGACTGTTTTTCCAAACAAGAGTAAATTTAAAAACAATTAAAGCCCCGGTCACACGAGCGGGATAATCCGCAGGGGAAGGGAGGCTTTTAGAGCCGGAGCAAAATCACGAAGAGTCGGACTCGACTGTGCGACTGAACAACAACAACAAAAATGGCGTGTGGTAGCGCGATCAGACCGTCCCCCGAGGCTCCGTGCTCAGGCCTTTGGCAGCCGATCACAAGAAGCGAGGCAAAACAGCAGTAACGCGTTTGTGCACATGCGTGGGGCGCCGATGGGTACTGGCTGCGATGGGCTACCAACACTTCCCGATCAGACGCCTGCAGGCACCGCTCGTTTTCTGGAAGATACTGCATGGTTCCCACTTCCCAGTATCTTTTAACTCCGCTTTTTTGGGCCAAAGTTACGGGATGGAGACGGGAGTGCCACGCTTCCCAGATGTTGAGGTATGATTGCGCCCATTTAATCCGCAGGCAAGCCGTCCCTCTGGCAGGGCAAATTCTCCGTGTAACTGGGGCCGAAGATTGTTTCCACAAAGAAGTGCCTAAGCACTTCCCAATCAGACGCCTGCATGCACCGCTCATTTTCTGGAAGATACTGCATGGTTCCCAGTATCTTTTAACTCCGCTTTTTTGGGCTGAAGCTACAGGAGTGCCACGCTTCCCAGATGTTGAGGTATGATTGCGCCCATTTAATCCGCAAGCAAGCCATCCCTCTCTTGGGGCAAATTCTCCGTGTGATCGGGGCCGAAGATTGTTTCGATAAAGAAGCGCCTCTCATGCTGCACATGTGATACAATGGCAGGAATTCCACTCATAATGTCTCCGAACAGAAAAGGTTTCCCTGGATGGAGTGCAGATTCCTCCCCTCCACTCTCCCCCTGGATTCAGTGCATCCAGGAGCCCCCCAGGAATAGTATGAGGGGACAGCCAGAGGTCCATAGCAAAGTGCGGGAAGTGGCAAAAATTGCCCCTTTTCTATTCATAGCAATCTTTTGGTGGGTCCAAGTTACTAGTCTCCAATTTGTGAAGATCTGCTAGGAGGATCAATAATATTATGTATAGTAGTGTAAGTAAGGGGAGAAGGAAACCTCTGTGTATGTTATAGTTCATACAGATATCTCCTGCTAAGATACCTGTGAACTTCTTCAGTCCACAAGACTTTGAAATCAAGGGCCTTGATGGCTGAGATGTTACTTCAATTAAGGTGTAAAAGACTCTTCCCATTGTGAGGACGGAGTTACCGGCAGGGAGATTCTCCATTACCATTTGGCTCCTTGCCCTCTTTCCCATGGAGGCCAAGGAATTTGATTGCTGGTTATAAAATAAAGTGTCACCTGCCCTTCCAGAAAGGCTCACAAAATTGAAGCAACTGATTTGGGAGATACAAGAGAGGTAATCGGATGCCTTTTTAGAAGCTCTGTTGGGCCATTTAATTTCTGCATAACTGAAAAGAGCAAGAGATTGAATTCCGCAGCACAAAAGAGAAGCCCAGTCACTGCTGAAACTTCACAGCACTTCCTACTATTAACAGTTTTTAACTTTGCAAAGCAGTTCAGCTATAACTTAATGGGCCTGCTTTTTACTTGCGAACACTGTGGCAACACAATCAAAGGCCACACACCCCTAATGTAGCCAATCCTAATGAGTTCCTGCTGTTGGGTGTGGCCTATTATGCTAATGAGTTCCTGCTTGGCGTGGCCAACTTGGGAGCCAGCCGGAACTCCGTTCCTGTGCGTTCCTGCCCAAAAATAGCCCTGGCAGCGCTTGCGTTCACACTCAGGGAACCGGAATGAACGCGCTGTATACACAGTTTGCTACTACTTTAACATGGTATCTTTTAAACTCGGGAGGGAAGCGGCACAAGACGGCTTGAGTACGGCTGGGGGACGCCTGAAACATGTGGCTGTGTGAACCCACCCCTTTAATCCGCTACTGAAACGCTCCTCAAACGTTTGCCTGCCGGGCCAAACTGCCAGTCTGAATGCAGCCAATGTGTGCCTGGTGGTTTTATTCTGGAACAACTTGTTTTCTGGTCCATATTGAATTTATATTTTGTATCCATTCTGATTGTGTCAACATGATTGTATTATATTTATATAGCCATCTTGCCACTCAATTGTTTGACCTCTGAGGAAGGCCTATGCAGGCCGAAACGCGTCAGGTCATGTTTTTAGTCCATGTGTATTGCCATGTTATTTATATATTTGATGTGAATGGGCCCTTATATATATTTGAAAATTTGTAATTAATAAATACATGTGTCTTTTTCTATATATTCTCTACATTTAATTTTTAATATTGGCCATATT
>NW_015169184.1:951572-984009 GCF_001447785.1 Gekko japonicus | reverse complement strand
GAAGATACTGCATGGTTCCCAGTATCTTTTAACTCCAGTTTTTCGGGCCGAAGCTACGGGTTGGAGACAGGAGTGCCACGCTTCCCAGATGTTGAGGTATGATTGCGCCCATTTAATCCGCAGGCAAGCCGTCCCTCTGGCAGGGCAAATTCTCCGTGTAACTGGGGCCGAAGATTGTTTCCACAAAGAAGTGCCTATCATGCTGCACATGTGATACAATGGCAGGAATTCCACTCATAATGTCTCCGAACAGAAAAGGTTTCCCTGGATGGAGTGCAGGTTCCTCCCCTCCACTCTCCCACTGGATTCAGTGCATCCAGGAGCCCCCCAGGAATAGTATGAGGGGACAGCCAGAGGTCCATAGCAAAGTGCGGGAAGTGGCAAAAATTGCCCCTTTTCTATTCATAGCAATCTTTTGGTGGGTCCAAGTTACTAGTCTCCAATTTGTGAAGATCTGCTAGGAGGATCAATAATATTATGTATAGTAGTGTAAGTAAGGGGAGAAGGAAACCTCTGTGTATGTTATAGTTCATACAGATATCTCCTGCTAAGATACCTGTGAACTTCTTCAGTCCACAAGACTTTGAAATCAAGGGCCTTGATGGCTGAGATGTTACTTCAATTAAGGTGTAAAAGACTCTTCCCATTGTGAGGACGGAGCTACTTGCAAAAGCCGGCAGGGAGATTCTCCATTACCATTTGGCTCCTTGCCCTCTTTCCCATGGAGGCCAAGGAATTTGATTGCTGGTTATAAAATAAAGTGTCACCTGCCCTTCCAGAAAGGCTCACAAAATTGAAACAACTGATTTGGGAGATACAAGAGAGGTAATCGGATGCCTTTTTAGAAGCTCTGTTGGGCCATTTAATTTCTGCATAACTGAAAAGAGCAAGAGATTGAATTCCGCAGCACAAAAGAGAAGCCCAGTCACTGCTGAAACTTCACAGCACTTCCTACTATTAACAGTTTTTAACTTTGCAAAGCAGTTCAGCTATAACTTAATGGGCCTGCTTTTTACTTGCGAACACTGTGGCAACACAATCAAAGAAGGCAATTCTTGGACCAAAAGTCTATACTTTAGAACCACTGGGCAAGTGATTGCACTTTTAAAGATCTCATTTGCATATTTATTGTGTGCCTGGTGGTTTTATTCTGGAACAACTTGTTTCCTGGTCCATATTGAATTTATATTTTGTATCCATTCTGATTGTGTCAACATGATTGTATTATATTTATATAGCCATCTTGCCACTCAATTGTTTGACCTCTGAGGAAGGCCTATGCAGGCCGAAACGCGTCAGGTCATGTTTTTAGTCCATGTGTATTGCCATGTTATTTATATATTTGATGTGAATGGGCCCTTATATATATTTGAAAATTTGTAATTAATAAATACATGTGTCTTTTTCTATATATTCTCTACATTTAGTTTTTAATATTGGCCCTCTTTTTCACATTTTACTAACCTCTGTTAGGTTCTGAATTTTAGTGTTAAGGTTCAGTTTTTTGCCCTTTCTGTCCCTGTTGGTCTAACTACATGATACACTGAGTCTTCCATGTAAGGAACTCCCACTTTTTTATTTTTAACTCACCAGCTGTGCAGTGGTCCAATGTGGATCAGGACCACAGCATGAGAGGACAAGGGCTAGAGTGGCCAACTCCGGGTTAGGAAGCGACTAGAGATTTAGGGGTGGAGCTTGGGGAGGGAGGGGTTTAGGGAGAGGAGGGACTTCAGGAGAATATAATGCTGTAGAGTCTACCGTCCAAAGCTGCCATTTCCTCCAGGGGAAATGATCTATGTAGTTTGCAGATCAGGTGTAATTCCAGGAGATCTTCAGGCCCCATCTGGAGGTTGGGAACCCTACTCTTCCCCTGTTTCCCCAATTTAAAAAAAGGCTCTGGGGGAATACCTATGCAGCACTTAATTCTGGAGCTGGAAGCAGATTTTACTCTTTTCAGCTGTATCATGTAATGCAGTACTTTTACTTCCTTCCTTCCCAAACAGAAGATGCTGTATTCTCTGACAGGGTAAAGAGAAGGGAAATAGGAATGTAGGCAAACTCTTGACACTTTGCAGTCCAGGTGGCCCTGGTCAACAGGGACCTGACTGCAGGGGGCGGGGGGTGCTCATTTCAATTCATTTCTGGGTGTCCCCACCTAACTTTCTTCCACACCTTCAGCCCACCTGACACAAACAGGCATTTCTAATGCATTTATACCCTGCCCTGAGCCTGCTTCAGTGGGGACGGCGGGGTATAAATCCAATAAATTAAAGTAAAATATCTGTCAGAGCCTGAAACCATAGGATTTCCTTTCCTTACAATTAAAGAAGATGCAACCTGAGACACTAATCCTGGGAAACAGGTATATGTGAGCATGGGTCTGGGGCTGTTCTATGTCTTCATCCATCACCCTTCCTCCCCTCAGGTCACAAGGCATAGAAGCTCATATGAAGTTAATAGATGGTAATGAAACAGTGCCATCCTAAGGAGAGTTAGGCCCTTCTAAGCCCATTGACTTTCATGGGTTTAAGAGGGTGTAACTCTGTTTGGAGAGACAGTGTTAGAAAAGAAGGAGTTCGGTGAAAGTCTGTGGGACAGTGAAGGTCTTAACGCAGCTTCCCTCTGTGACTGCTGACAATTTACAATTCCTGATTAAGCCGGAAGATTCTTGCCAGCAGAGGCAAAGAGTTCTGCAGAGTGGTCGGAAGCCAGAAGCCATCGATCTTAACTCTGCGCTGAACGGAGCCAAGAAAGACTGGAAAATTATAAGACTACAATGAGACTGTCTTGGGAAGCATCATCAAGAATAGGGTAATTGTCAAGCCTCTTGTAGGTAATTTGTTCCAAATTGTTGCCAGTGAAATGCAAAAGACATGATAAGTATTTTTGCAAATGTGCACGTGGAGGGGGATAAAGCATCCTCAGGAAGCATTATTACTATTGATGGTAGTTACTAGAGGAAAATATTACTCTGGGTTTGCTATCTGATAATTGTGAAGGGGTCTGGCGCTGTGGATTGGTCTTATACGACATGCCTGACAGAAGTCTGGGCCTGTGGTAAATTAATGCTAATGTTCTCCAACGGCTCTAAATATGCAGCTGGAGCTGGTTGTCAAGAGATTGCCTCCTGACTGCTCAACTCACAGTTGATTTCTGTAAGACCGAATTCATTTGTGGAGGCTACAAATCAAACTGGGGTACAGTTTCCACTATTCCTACACTTGCTATTAATGGTCTGGATCCAGGACCTTTAGTGCATGTGCAGAATAGGGTTGCCAGCTCTGGTTGGGGAAATGCCTGAAGATTTGGGGGGGTGGTGTGGAGGCTAGTTTGGGGAAGGGAGGGATCTCAGCAGGGTATAATCCCATAGAGTACATCTCCCCAAGCAGCCATTTTCTTCCAGGTGAACTGCTCTCTCTTACCTGGAGATCAGTTGTAATCCCAGGAGGTCTCCAGCCATCCCCTGGAGGATGGTAACCCTAGTACAGAAGGAGATTCAGCCTTACTCCTGCACTGTTACCATGAGCTGAAGCCAGTTATTTGGCCTATGGAGGAAGACTGCATGGTTTTCTACAATGGGCCAAATAGCTTCCTCCATACTAGAGTTACCAACTCTGGCCTGGGAAATCCCTGGAGATTTGGAGGTGGTGCCAGTGAAGGGAGGAATTTCACCTAGATTCTATGGTATACCATAGAGTTTGCCCTTTGAAGCTGACATTTTCTCCAAGGGAACTGATCACTGTAGTCTGGAGATGAGTTGTAGTTCCAGGAGAACTCCAAGCCCAGAAGAAGAAGAAGAGGAAGAGGAGGAGGAGGAGGAGGAGGAGGAGATTGGATTTATACCCTGCCCTTCACTCGGAGTCTCAGAGTGGCTTACAAACTCCTTTCCCTTCCCCTCCCCACTACAGACACCCTGTGAGGTAGGTGGGCCTGAGAGAGCTCTGACACAAACTGCTTTTTCAGGAACAGCTGTGCCAGAGCTTGTGACTGACCCAAGGTCATATCAGCAGGTGCAAGTGGAGGAATGGGGAATCAAACCCGGTTCTCCCAGATTAGAGTCCACACACTTAACCAGTACACCAAACTGGCAGCCTGAGAACTTTTATGTTCCTTCTACACATATGCCCTGGTCTTGATCTGGGGTGGAAACTGCATGCACGGGTATAGAGGAGAACATGTAAATCATGACTAAGAAACCACACACATGCTGAGTCTGTGGTTCCCACCCTGGGAACTCTTGTCTTGTGGAAATCAGTTCTCCTTCACAGGGCAGATTGGAACAGGGATGCACAGAAGGGAGTAAGTAATACAAAAGATGCAAAAGATCAAATTGTGCATACATTTATTTTGTATTACTTACAATCTCCAGGTGGTGGCTGGAGATCTCCCGCTATTGCAACTGATCTCTAGGCGACAGAGATCAGTCCTTCTGTAGAAAATGGCAGCGTTGGAAGGTGGGACTCTTAAGGCATTATACCCACTGAAGTCCCTCCCCCCCAAAACCCCGCCCTCCTCAGGCTCCACCTCTGAAATATTCAAGACGCGGGAAATTCAAACCGTTGTGTGTTGTTGTGTGAAGTACTGAATAAACGTGTGCAACGGCATGTCGTTGTCTGAGTCTTCCATGCGGCGAACCAAGTACTTTACAGTGTAATTAACATTAAGCCCACAGAATGTATATTGCTTCATTTGTTATTGGCAACATATGCATACATGTCCGGTTGGTCCAGAGAGGGGAGACCAGTAGTTTTACACCCCCTTTCATTTAGCTTTTAGCTTTCAAAAACTGTCATTCCTCACCAGAAGTCAAACATTGGACATTCTTGGAAGACATAGCTTTCTAGGGCCAAATACTATGCAGAATACTGAAGACAGTTGGTTGTTTCCATGATCCAAGTCTCTGGAGGCTCAGCTTCCTGCATGCAAATGCAGAAAGCAGTTCAGATCATATTTTTAAAATGCGCTGATACATATGTGAAAGGTGACCTAATTTACTTTCTGCAGCAGGTATTTCTGCATGGCAAATCATTCATGTGCCCATCTTGTTAGGCAGATCAGGGTGGTTTTGGAGCAGTCTTCTTTTTTGGCTTGCTTTTGTAAAGGGAATGCAAATACTTTATTTGGAGCATACCTGCCATCTAGAAAGGGAAGGCGAGTGTTCTCAATCTATGACGATTTGAAATTATTCAGAGTGGGCATTAAATATACATAAATCTAAGTGCTAGGAAGATGCAACTTGCTGTACTATACAGCTGCTGGAGACATTCCAGTTACACCTTAAATCTGAAACCCAAGCCCGAGTGAATGGAACTCATTAGAAGATAGGTATGTTTTTTGTTTCTGATTTCCTTGCTGTGAAAAGAAACTGGTTTGGGGGGGCGTTTTTATTTTATTTTATTTTTGGCTTTTGCTTTCCATTAATTAGGCTTTCCCTCAGATAAAGACACATTCCCCTTTGTGTATGGCAAATTTATGAACTGCTGAAGCCTCCCTGTGCTTGTAGGAGCCTGTGGTCCAGACAGCTGCACAAGAAACCACAGTGATGAGACCCCTTCCAGACATCTCCCTTATAAATAAAAGCCGAATGGTGGTGGCACTTCTCTAGAACATTCCACACGCTCCAAAATCAGTTCACTCTCTGATCAGTCATTCAGAGGGTCTCCCTATCCACTGGCTGCTTTGCCTGAGTCCTACCTCCAACATTCTAAACATTTTGCTAGTCCTCTCCCCCCCCATAGCCAGTCAGAACACAGAGGTTATTTGCATATGCAGCCTCATTGGCCTCTGCCTTGGAACACAGAGGTCGTTTGCATATGCGACTTGATTGGCACCCTCCAAACCAACTATTCCCTTCTGGGGAACCATCGCTGCCAATCTCCAGGTGAGGGCTGGAGATAATTCAAAATTACAACTGTTCTTTAGGTAGCAGAGATCACTTCCTCTGGAGAAAATGGTGGACTCAGTGTCATTATACCCTGCTGAGGTCACCACAGCAAATTGACACTGAGTGTCCAAGGGCGGGGCACCCGCCCAGAGCCTCTTTCTAGAGGCCGTTGTATTTATTTCCACAACGGACCTTTTTCCTAGTTCAATATAAACATAATGCCGGCAAAGCAAACCATTGCCCTATGCAACAATGCACAAGCACACTGTCTTGATTAAACTGTACTGCAAAGCAGGTACATGTGCTTAGTTAGCCCACCAAGGATCTGTAGCTGTTGGGGATATTGTTAGAGTGGCAGCACAGTTATCAGCACGGGCTTACAGGGGTGAAAACTTAGCACACGTAGCTACTTTGCCTGATTTGCAGCACAGATTAAATTAGACCCAGTGAGATTCATGGCTAGAAGTGCTAACTGCTCTGGAGAGAAATGTCCATCCCTTTAATTAGGGTTGCCAAACCCCCCGGTTTGCCAGGGGTCCCCTGTTTTGGGGGCGGTTCTACCCGCCGCCGGCCAGATGGCTGGCGGGGGAAGCCCCACCCTCAACACCCACAGCCACCCATCTCTCTCCCTTTAAGTGTGATCAGTTCCTCTGGAGAAAATGGTGGACTCAGTGTCATTATACCTTGCTGAGGTTGCCACAGCAAATTGACACTGAGTGTCCAAGGGCGGGGCAACCGCCCAGAGCCTCTTTCTAGAGGTCATTGTATTTATTTCCACAACGGGCCTTTTTCCTAGTTCAATATAAACATGATGCTGGCAAAGCAAACAATTGCCCTGTGCAACACTGCACAAGCACACTGTCTTGATTAAACTGTACTGCAAAATGTGGGCCTGGACAATGCCAGACACCAGGTGGCCATTGTGATCTGAAGTTTGATCATGACACTTTATAGCCTTCAGCCTGTAAACCCTATTACAGAGTTTAAAATCAGGAGGGAAAGCCAGAATCAGCCCTTAAAGTAATGCCCTGCAAAACTTGTAGTCAGAGCTAATTTGTTGCTTGGATACAGGCTCTGCCACAAATGAAGTTTAATTGCTGCTGGCTCTCCTTTGCCCTTGTTCCAAATTTCTGCTTTCTTCTGCTGTAGTTGGGGGTGGGGCTAAAGCCGAAGACAGACGGGTGGGTGTGGTTGATGGGGTAGGTAGAATTTTTGCCCCAGAGGTGGGAGAGGGGATAGAAAATGGTCTGGGGAGGAAGCAACAAGTCTTTCAGTGGTATTAGACTAATTCAGAACTCATGGCATATAAAACCAATAATGCAGCACACGAATGTAAATTAGTGACAAGAGCGTTTACTAAAGAATAGGAAGGGTTACATGGAGGAATAAAATAATAAACAGTCTAGCTGACTAAGCTACATCTTTCTGACTGATGTTAACTCCTAGATGGAGACATCAGCTACTGAACTCTAAACAAAGGAAATCTAGATAATAAAACCCATAAAACTGTGAAGTTTAAAGATTAAAAGTAGTCATAGGATTAGTGATCTAAATAAACACCGAATTAAGATGCTGTAAAACCTGAATAGAAGAAACGGAGTGAGCTCCCGTCTCTAGTTCCAGCTCCTGCCAACCTAGCAGTTCGAAAGCAAGAACTTGCAAATAGATAAATAGGGACCACTTTGGTGGGAAGGTAACAGCGTTCCGTGCACCTTGGTCATGCCGGCCACATGACCACGGAAAGTCTTCAGACAGTGCTGGCTCTTCGGCTTTGAAACGGAGATGAGCACCGCAACCCTAGAGTCGGATTCGACTGGCTTTCGAGCAAGGGAACCTTTACCTTTACCTTTTAAAAAACGTAAAACTGAAATTTATCAAGATCAGTGGTCCAATGGGACAGATAATTTCAGAACAGTTTTCTGCTGTTTCATGGAAATTACACTTGCTAAGTATTTTGCTATTGAGCCAGTTATTTCAGGATCAATATTTGCCAATAAATGGGATAACATCCATTATTCCCAAGGAAGGTGGTATTTGGACAGCAGGCAAATCCAGTAACACCTAAGAGCTGGCCACTGAGGACGAAACAGTAAAAGATGCACCAGTGACTCAATCACACCGGATGCGCAGTCGCATAGCCGATCTGAATAAGGAATTTGCGCAAATTGCCCCATTAACTCTGCGGACAGGAAAGCATTTAATTTAGCAGGAGTAAAGGCATGTCTGTGAGTAGGGGTTGTGAGAGAGCTCAAATACGAGGGAAGAATAATAGGTGGAGGAATCCCTAAAGCAAGAGAAGAGCAGAGATGCCTTGCATGTGAAATTGTATTAGCTTGATCCAGATTAAAAGCCCTTGTCCTGATTAATCTCAGGTCTTCTTGATAAATTGTATTGTTGAGCATCAGGAGAGAGAGACTGAGGATTTTAAGCTTTTCATCTATCAGTCTTTCCCAGGTAATTCTGTAATTAGTTGCTGTAGATTTTCCGGGTTGTGTGGCCGTGGTCTTGGCATTGTAGAACCTGACGTTTCGCCAGTAGCAGTGACTGGCATCCTCAGAGGTATAACACAGAAAGATGGAGTACTTTCTGTGTTATACCTTTGAGGATGCCAGTCACAGCTACTGGCGAAACGTCAGGTTCTACAATGCCAAGACCAGGGACACACAACCCGGAAAATCTACAGCAACTAATGAACTCCGGACATGAAAGCCTTTGACAACAAATTCTCTAATTGTCTTCCTTCAATAGATGTAGAAGACCCCCAGACTTTGGTTGTAAAATAAAAAGCCTTCAATCTTAATTTGAAAGCAGCCAACCAAGCTCTCAATTCAAAGGAACATTGTGTCAGCTCCAATCTGAGCGCAGTTCCTGCAACGCATTTAGGAACTCCTACTAGCCAGTGTACAAACTGGAGCAGTGTATTATCCAAGTGCTCTGAAATTTCATTTATCCAGATGGCTGCCCCATATAAAATCTGGGGAATTATTTTTGCCTTAAAAGCTGTAATGGCCATCGGTATATATTGCCCACCCTTTGAATAGAAGAATCTTAGGAGTGCTTTTGAATTTGTTCTAGCAATGTCCCTTGCTGACTGAAGATGTGGTTTCCAAGGTAAGTTTTGAGTAGAAGTCACCCCCAAGTATTTAAATTTGGCCAATATCTATTGCCTGTTAGCCGCTCTGAGCCCTACGGGGGAGGGAGGGATATAAGTTTGATAAATAAATAAATAAATAAATAAATAAATAAATAAATAAAAATATTTCCCCACCCTTGGTAGTCCATGTTTCCTGACTACGGCCTGACTTTTTTGAGAAGACCAAGATGTCCAACTGCTGCATACGTTCTACCTACCTACCACTTAGCACAGACAAACAGGTTAACTGTGTTAGTGTGGTCTAGCTCACAGTATTTTAGCCTCCAGCTGATAAGTTTTGAGTAGAAGTCACTCCCAAGTATTTAAATTCGGCCGTTAAGTTCTATTTCCCCACCCTTGGTAGTTCATGTTTCCTGGCTACGACCTGACTTTTTTGAGAAGACCAAGATGTTCAACTGCTGCATACATTCTACCTACCTACCACTTAGCATAGACACACAGGTTAACTGTGTTAGTGTGATCTAGCTCACAGTATTTTAGCCTCCAGCTCACACATTTTTGCCTTAGCTCAGGAAGGATGGCTCCAGAGCAAACTAATTTATGCAATAGCCAAATCGCTCGCTCACAACCTTAATGCCAGTATCTCACAAAGCAGGATTTTTGCTCACAAGACTCCACAGCTTAGAGGGAGCATTGCTCATGACATCCGGGAGAGAACTTGCAGATACTCCAACAAGAGCACAAATGATAGAGTAGATTGTGAGTTGTTCCATATTCAGGCTTGGTGTACTAACAGGATTATGATTCAGATTTACTGAATCAATGAAGGGGGGGGTTGTTTGAAATCTGTTCACCACCACCCATCAAAGGATCCCGTTCTTGAGCTGAAATAATTCTTGGGTATTTTTTTCTTCTTTCCTAGTTGCACTGCACACTAATTATTGCTGTTAGCCTGCTTTACGACATTGTGTGTGTGTGTTCTTGCCTTGAAAACCCTCTGGGGTCACCATTAATCAGCTGTGACTTGACGGCATTTTCCACCATCAAAGTCCCTTCAAATCATAGCTGACTTATGGGGACCATATAGGATTTACAAGGCAAGTGGTTAAGCAAAGGTGGTTTTTGTCGCTGCATTCCTCTGCAAAGTATTTCTTAGTGGTCTCCATTGCAAGTATCGACCCTGCTTAGTTTCCAAGATCTAACAAGATCGGGCTACACGATACACACCAAAATCAGTTGACGGCCTGAACTGCCACTCAGAAGGCACTGCTGGCATTGGCTGGGTGATTGGCAGGGTCCCGCACACAGAAGCCCCGGCCAGCATCTTGCCCTCAGTCTACAGGGAGACGCCAGACGGGATGGACCCTACACCGGCAGAGGCAGCGAGACACGCATGTCTTTACTCCCTATGTGCCCACTGGCGGCGGGGAGGCAGGAGGATGGGCCTGGCTGGCCTCTCCGCAGCCTGCTGCCACCCTCCAGCCCTGGGTCCAGCTGGCCTGGCCTGCGCCGCCACCGCCTTCTTCCTCGCCAGACTCTGGATGTGGCCTCCTCGTGCCTCCCTCCTGCAGCCAGCTGAGAGAGCGAGGGTCAGTCATGCACACACACCCCGTATATTTTGTCAAGCAAAATTTCTGAGTATGGAATAGGCCCCGTGAATTGTTTACAGCAATAAACCCCCTGGGCCCAGAAATAATAAATTGGCCAGAAATGTAGCTGCTCCAGAGCCATTATCCCTTATGAATCCAAAGAAGGGGTGGAGTTTGTGCCACTCTCTGTTGAGAAAAAAAAAAGGAACAAAGTCCCTTGGGCTTTGCCATCTGCAGCTCCTCTAGATGGTTTATTACATTTGGCTCTGAACTTTAGAAGCATTTTGTGCAGGAGGACCAGGAGTTACTGATTCCCCATGCCAACACAACGGAAGTCGCTTAATTGACTTCTCTTTGCTGCAGCGTGTGAAACTGAGTTCAGTAAGATCAATAAATTTAAGAGCAAACCCATTCAAGCTGGTGTACTGCCAGCTAGGAAAGGGGGTGGGAGTTATTACCTGCCTGACAGCAGAGCAGCCATTGGTTCTCCAAGGCATTAGTGGCATTTCGATAAGGGAGCAACGATACAAGTCAGTCCCCATATGAGCTGGGTGGGTAGAACACTGCATTCTACTAACCAGCACCTCCTGGTAGTCCCTGGCACCAGGGATGACCGACTTGCCTCAACTAGGGCCAGGGCCTTTTTGGCCCCGGCCCCTGCCTGCTGGAATGAGCTACTTTATGAAATGTGGGACCTATTACAGTTCTGCAGGGCCTTCAAGACGGAGCTCTTCCGCCAGGCCTTCAGTTGAGGCAGCGGGCATCCATTTGGGATTAGCCCCCCCCCCCAGTGACCGCAGATCCTGGAAGCCAGACTGGGACCACACACTGTTGTGAGGCACGTTGGTTTAAAAAAAAAAAAAATACCAGTAATCTTATTGAATTAAGGTCAATGATTTTATGGGTTTTAACTGATGATTGTTATTGTTTTAAATGGTAAATCTGCATTAATTGCAGAGATATACGTGTTGGTACCCACCCTGAGTCTATAATGTTGGGAGGGCGGGATATAAGTTTAATGAAATAAATAAATAAATAAGGTTTTGTGCTGGTTTGGTTGCATTTCGCTCTTGTGCAATATGGGCATACAACTTTTTAAAATACACTTGTAGTCCATCCTTCCTCCACGAAACTCAGGAAAAGCTTCCTTGGTTGCCCCCACCTCTGTTATGCATGCATAGCAGGCCCATCACCAGGATTTCTTGTGTCTGGGGGGGGCATTTAAATTTCTTAGGGGGCAAGAAATGGTATGAATTGCATTTTATATTTTGTATTTGCTGGTTTTAAACTGTATGTTGGTTTTAAATTGCTTGTAAGCCGCCCTGAGCCGCTTCGGCGGGAGGGCGGGGTAGAAATTGAATAAATCAATGCATTAATGAATTCAGGTTGATTAAATTAGCTTTAATTCGATGAACCCCTCTTCAAGACTCACTCCCTTTTCTTTTACAGGGGCCAGGTGGGGGGGAAGGCAGGCGGCAAGGCAAAGTGGTGGGGGAGCGCGCCACTGCGCTTGACTGCTCGGAGTGCCGGCGCCTGGGAGAGATGCCTTGGGCCCCTCCACGGCTCTTTCCAAAAAAAAAAAACAACCCAAATCTTTTGCAAGTCCCCCTTTGCAGGCCTGAACTCTGCAATGTTGCAGTCCTGATGCATAGTGACCCAGACATGTTAGAGTGAAGGAAAATGGCCCAAGGTCATGCAGTAAGCTTCATAGCAGAGTGAGAATTTGAACCTGGACAACCCAAATGCTGCTGATACTCTAGCCACTACGCTGCACTAGCTCCCAGTAGGTACTAATAGTAGTCAGATCTAGTCCCATCTCAGAAGCTAAGTAGGATCAGCCCTGGTTAGTATTTGTTTTTTAAAAATAATCTATTTATTAATTTTCCAAACAAACAACAAAAAGAAATACAAGTACATAATTTTAGGCACATCTACAAAATCATAGTAAATTCATTAATCTCTTATATCTGATGTTATTCCAATGAAGTTACATATCGCGCATTTCATACCTTTTTTACTACTGTATTATATCTATAAAATTTTCCAAACTATCTAACACGGAGCCAAAAACAAAAGACTTAGACATTTAATTATCCCCATATCTGCCACTTATTTTTTTATATTAATCACCATCTTAACTTCTATTAAGATTCCTTTGTTATTCCCTTAATATTCATTCTTTTCTTCACCATTCATACATGTATCTCAATCAACTACTTATAAATAGACAATTAATTCCTAGAAAATCAAATTATAACTAGAATTATTATCACCATTTCCCTGGTTAGTATTTGGATGGAAGACCACCAAGGAAGTCCAGGGTCAGTACACAGAGCCAGGCCATGGCAAACAACCTCTGTGAGACCCTTGCCTTGAAAACCCCATGTTGTTGTTGTTCAGTCGCACAGTCGAGTCCGACTCTTCACAATCCCATGGACAAGATCACGCCAGGCCCTCCTGTCTTCCGCCATCCTCTGAAGTTTGCTCAATTTCCTGTTTGTTGCATCGATGACACTGTCCAACCATCTCATCCTTTGCCGTCCCCGTCTTCTTTGACCTTCAATCTTTCCCAGCATCAGGGTCTTCTCCAGTGAGTGCTCCCTTCTCATTTGGTGGCCAAAGTATTTGAGCTTCAGTTGCTGTGACCTGACGGAACTTTCCACCACCACGTGCTCAAGTACTTCTCCCCCCCCCTTGCCTCTTTATTACTACTTCATTACAAGTCATCTATTATATAAGTATATAAGTATTGGTTTTAGGACTCTATAAAAATATGTAGAAAGTTGTGAGAGGATTAGTTGCTGTATATAGAAAATGAAAATCGTGATTATGTAAAGAAATTGTACTGGAACAAGTGCTGTTTGTTTTTTAATTATAGCTTCTGATTCATAGATTGGCATTAAATTGCTTCTACTGGCCTCTTAAAGTTTCAGTCTCTTCCAGTTCCCTGCCACTCACAGGGCCAAGCTGCAATGTCATGGATTTTTTTGGGGGGAGGGGATATTTCCTCGGAATAGAATTCTGGCAAATGTTTCCGTTTATGTAAAGAGAGTGAAAGGTCAAGCCATCTGCCAGGAAAGCTCAGTGAGAAAAGGACTTGGGATTTCAATAAAAATTGTTGAACAGGCCCTGACCTGGATAGCCCAGGCTAGCCCAATGATTCTCATCATATCTCGGAAGTTAAGCAGGGTTGGTCCTTGTCAGCATTTGGAAGGGAAACCACCAAGGAATACCAGGGTTGTGACATGGAGGTGGGCAATGGCAAACCATTGAATATCTCTTGCCTTACCTTTGACTTCATGGCAAAGAAAAAATAGTTTAATAGACATGATGCATCTTCATCCGTTTGCAGAATCCAAACTGCAGGATGACACAACCCTCAGGAGGGGGGAAAGGACTGACCACTGTAGCCTCTGTAAGCAATTGAGCTGAATCAAGAAGTCCCACTTTGGTGGCTCACGTCTCCCTTTTGCCATGAACTCATTAGTTAGCCTGGGAAGCCCCAGCCCTGCCCGCCTCTACAGTGGGAACTTGGCCTGCCTGCCACTGTTGTTGTAGGAATTGCCTACTTTTTAGTACTCTAGGACACGATATAAATGTTAGATATTAGGTAGCCTAGCTGTCTGGAGGGGTGCAGCCATGCCATAGTGCTTTGCAGCAAGTGACCTGGAGTATCGTGTGTAGTTCTGGAGGCCTCACTCCAAAAAGGATGTGGATAGAATGGAGCGGGTGTAGAGGAGAGCAACAAGGATACCATGGGCCTGGAGATGAAGCCCTATGAGGAAAGGCTGAGGGACTCGGGAATGTTCAGTCTGCAGAAGAAGAGGGGACATGATTGCTCTCTCAAAATATTTGAAGGGCTGTCACTCAGAGGAGAGCAGGGAGCTATTTCTGTTGGCAGTAGAGGATAGGGCTCGCAATAATGGGTTTAAATTGAGGGCGGAAAAGTACCGGCTGGATGTTAGGAAAAACTTGTTTACAGTAAGAGTTGTGCTACAGTGGAATCAGCTACTTAGGGAGGTGATGAGCTCCCCCTCACTGGCAGTCTTTAAGCAGCGTCTGGACAAACACTTGTCAGGGATGCTCTAGGCTGATCCTGCATTGAGCAGGGGGTTGGACTTGTATGGCCTAGATGGCCCCTTCCATCTCTGTGATCCTACAATTCTATGACTGATTCACAATGTCAATCTGCACACAACACCTTTTTAAAAAACTAATACTTGTGGGAAAGATAAACTGATCAATAGCACAAGATTGAGAGATACATAAAAATGTAATAGTGTATACATTTCACAAACAACAGTTTCAATAAACACCATTCTGTTTCAACCACAGTATGCTGAATGTCTTTAAACGTTTGTTTTTCATTTAATAAGCCAAACTGGATGTTGCATTTTTTTTTAAAAAAAGAGAGTCAAATCTGGGTTCTCTGCACTGCAAAGGGGAGCAAAACTTTGAAAACATTTGATATGAAGTGGGAGTCTTCAAAGAACTTTTGACATTAGATTGGTATGTGAGAAAATTGTTGGGTCTTTTGGGGGGTATTTTTTGTATTTTTATATGTGCACTCCTCCAAAACCCGGTGTGACCTTGGGTCAGTCACAAGCTCTGGCACAGCCGTCCTTGAAAAAGAGCAGTCTGTGTCAGAGTTCTCTCAACCTCACCCACCTCACAGGGTGTCTGCTGTGGGGAGGGGAAGGGAAAGGAGTTTTTAAGCCACTCTGAGACTCCAAGTGAAGGGTGGGGTATAAGGGTGGGGTATGAATCCAATCTCTTCTTCTTCTTCTTCTTCTTCTTCTTCTTCTTCTTCTTCTTCTTCTTCTTCTTGTAAGTGTGTGTGCACCTGGAAGTAACGGCGACCTCTGGTGACTGCCCCCTGCTGGGGGCCTGGAAGATATTGGGGTGGCTGACTAAGCCCACCTCCGCCTCCTGACTGCTAGTATTCCAAGGCGGTCTCCCATCCAAGTACTTGCCAGAGTCGACCCTGCTTAGCTTCCAAGATGTGATGGGCCCAGGCTTGCCTGGGCTATTGGGATCAGGCAAAATTGTTGGGTCTTTGATATTTAAGATGCAGTATAGAATTTTTGCTAGCTTCAGAGGGTTAGTCATGTTAGTCTGTTGAACAGAAGTATTATAGTGAAAAATTTCATGGAATTGAGCTCACTTTGTCAGATAAATGAATTATTACCATTTTTTCTGTACATACGTGGCTCAAGTGGCTCAAGTGGTTAAGATGCTGAACTGCAGGCTGTGGAAGGTTGGTAGTTCAGCAGTTCGAGACCCGAGTGTGCCGTATGATGGAGTGAGCTCCCGTATCTAGTTCCAGCTCCTGCCAACCTAGCAGTTTGAAAGCAAGAAATTGCAAGTAGATAAATAGGCACCACTACAGTGGGAACGTAACAGCATTCAGTGCGCCTTGGTGTTTAGTCATGCTGGCCACATGACCACATAAATGTCTTCGGACAGTGCTGGCTCTTCGGCTTTAAAACAGAGATGAGCACCGCAACCCTAGAGTCAGATTCGACTGGCTTTCGAGCAAGGGAACCTTTACCTTTACTAAGTATATATGTAAACAATAGTCTGCAAAAATGCATAAATATAGGGAAAATATACACACTGTATTCCCTAATGTGTTTTTTCATATTAATGTTGATATACAGATATATAGTACAGCCTAAAATGCATACAGCCTCCTATACATATACTGTAAATATCATTTATTAACATTATGTCACTACCAATGTTTTGTACCCAGGGATTTTAGTGTCCCAGTTATTCTTTTGTTCCACCAAATTACTGAGAGATCTATTATGCCTGTGTTTTCTTTTGATCTGATTCATCTGTGTTAGCTGTAAGAGCTCATTTCAATATGCATGAACTGGAATGCTTTCTGCATTAGTTTATAAAATGCATCATATAATTTGCAATACAAATCTTCATGTTCTCAAAACAAGGACAGAAAAGACAGAGTTTAAAAATTCCAGAAAGGGATATCCAAACATGGGGAAATTATATAAAGGTTTGTGTGTAACTATCATAAAGGCCCAGGCTAGACCAATCTCATCAAATCTCGGAAGCTAAGGAGTGTCGGCCCTGGTTAGTATTTGGATAGGAGACCATAAAGGAATTCCAGAGTTGCTATGCATGGCAAACCACCTCTGTTAGTCTTCTGCCTGGAAAACCCTACAGGATTGCCACTTGTCAGCCACAATTTGACAGCTCTTTACACTCACACACACACACACACACACACACCAGAATGGGCCACTTTAGATGTTTATTAGCTGCATTGATATCACAACGCAGTTGCACTTCTGTAAGTACTGGAAGATTTGAAAGATGAGTCATCTTCTCAAAGCCAAGAGATCAAGTAATAGATGCCTTGCAATGTGTCAATAGATTATTCATATTCTGGAAATTGACCTTAATACTCAGTTCTCAGAATTCTCTTCCTATTTTCTGCAGACTTTCTGACTCAGATACTATTCCCTCTGCTTTGAGTGTGACTTCCAGCTCTGAAAAGCTGCCAGCACAGGAAGAGAGAAAGGCGGGCAACGTTGAGCAGAGAAGGATGGGAAACAGGTTCAGCGTTTAAAGAGAGAAAACGTCTGATCCAAATCAGGACCTGTGGATCCTGCTCAAGGGTACATGACAAGCAGGCAGGGGTTAACAAGGAAGAACTGGGCGGGTAGGCCTGGGTAGCTCTCACTGAAAATGGGAAGGAAGGCTAAGGAACAAAGAGGCCACCGGAACGTGGCACAGGAATTAGGCCATCAGGGCTCAGAACATTTCAGGTCAAGAAGTCACTCTGAATTGTTTCAGCTGACCAAGAGGAAATCCATTGACCTGAACTTTGGTAGGCCCTCATAAGCAACTGGTTCATGTGCACTTTTGAGGTTTCCTTTTTCTGAGACATTAGAGGTGGGATGATCAGGATATTATTAACTAGGCAAAAAGGTAGGCTTTTTCAGGTGTCTGATTTCAACTAACACACAACTAGGGTTTAGGGATGCCAGCCTCCAGCCTCTGGGATCCCCCAGAATTACAGCTCATCTCCAGACTACAGTTCCTCTAGAGAAAATGGATGCTCTGGACTGTGGACTCTATGGCATTATACCCCTGTCCTCCCCAGGCTCCATCCCCAAATCTCCAGGGGTTTACCCACCTCAGTCTGGCTACCCTATCCCCATCCCTCGCCAGTGGCCAGGGAGGACCTGGCAGCCCGAGGGACTGGAAATCTCCCAGAATTACACTTGACCTCCAGATGAAAGAGATCAGTTCCCCTGGAGAAAAGGGCTGCTTTGAAAGGTAGACTCTATGGTGTTATACACTTCTAAGGTCCACTCCCTAAAGGTCCACTCCCAAATCTCCAGGAATCACCCTCAGCATTGGCAACCCCCAACAATGCATCACTGTTAATCAAGAGAAGACTGGGAGGCAAAAACGGCCCTGGAGTGGAACCCACCCACCCCGGATGGAGCAGGAGCCATGAGGGAAGGAAGGAAAGGGCCTGGTCCTGCCCCACCCTTGACAGAGGGGGAAGGGAAGAAGTAGACTTGCCACAGCTTCCACCCAATCTGCACCTGCCTGCATTGTGTGGGGAGGTCAGGCTCTTTGCTGCAAACTTACTTAGACCACTACAGACAGAACGTCCCAATGCTATCCCTCACCTAGGGTTGCCAACCTTCAGGCAGGGCCGGGAGATCTCCCTGAATCACAGCTGGTCTCCAAAGTATAATTCCTCATGGAGAAAATAACTGCTTCGGAGGGTGGGCTCTATGGCATCATACCCTGCTGAGGTCCCTCCCCTCCCCAAGCCTTGCCAATACCCAGGCCACAATCCCAGATCTCCAGAAATTTCCCAACCCCAGACTTGGCACTGGCAACCCTTCTTCACAACTCAGTCTGTCACCAAGTCTGTCTCTTCTTGATGACATCATACATCTTTGTGCCCGAACTGGAGTCAGCTCCTTCTATAGCAATGTCTTCTACAAAGCTGTATAGCATAATCATTCCCAACATCTCTGTGTGCCTCCTTTTGTGCACACCAGTGTGTTTCTTGGTGCCCACTTCTCTTCTTCAGAACCAAGAGCCAGGCCTGGCCTCCCTCCTTTATACCAGTGTGTTTCTTGGTGCCCACTTGCTTCTTCTCCACAGCATCTCTTCTTCAGAGCCAAGAGCCAGGCCTGGCCTCCCTCCTTTTCCATTGAACAGAGAGAACCCAGGAGAGGACTGCAGCTGTTTATATCTACAGGGAGCACCCACGTGGAAACAGTTGCCCCAGCACTGGAGGCTTGGTTTAGAATCTCCTAATGTTTTACAGACTCTCCCAACTTTCCTGATTGAATCAGACTCCTACTGCAGCCAGTTTGAGATTCCTCATACACAACACTCTTTTTTGTGTGTGTCACTCATTACCTGTTCTCAACATTCCAAGAGT
The DNA here is from genome assembly GCF_001447785.1 of Gekko japonicus. NCBI lineage: Eukaryota > Metazoa > Chordata > Lepidosauria > Squamata > Gekkonidae > Gekko > Gekko japonicus. The sequence continues at coordinate 965,002 of NW_015169184.1, read as the reverse complement.
GCCCACATATTCACAATGTTGGACACCCCTGGTTTAAACCATTTACTCAGGACTCAGCATCTTGAAGCATCAGGGACAGCTCAGCCTCAAAGCGTTTGAGGACTGTAGCCAAAGCCTCTATTTCTGTGTCTCTTCCTGCAAATTACCCTCTGTCCTTCATATTACCACCAAATGTGATTCAGGAAAGATAGCAGTTGATCTGTGTTGCCAGGAAATCGTCATTTCCCAGAGCAGGAGAGCACAGACCTGCCAATAACAGATCAGCAAGGGTTTGTCTACCATACCAAAATAAATTTTGGGCCAAGTTGTGTTAAAACACAAATAATTAAGAAGGGGAATTCTCGGGACATTATTTCTACTTCTTGTGTATTGTCCAAAGCAGCAGTTCCTGAACCAACAGAGTTCTCTTCTGGGCAGGGGTAACACCAACCAGCTGTTTGGTAGGGGATTTGGGGTGGAATAGATTCACCTTCCTTTCCAAAGAACCAGTCATTGGATAGGACTATATGCAAACAATCCTGGCTATTGCACAAGCACGCCATTGGTTTGGGACACTATGCTTAAGACTGTGGTATAAAACATAATTGTACTTTGATGGTATAACCATGGAGCAAAGCCAAAAGGAGCCATTCTGTGTAAGGAACTGAAAAGATTTCATACAAGAGAAATTACTGATGGCTTTGCCACATCCTTTTGACATTATCCAGCCAGGTATCCCACATGTTCCTTTACCATTATCTGCTAGCTATTCCACTACCAGCTCAATCTTGCTATCCATCTCCCCATCCCTTCATTTCAGGCAGACCAGCTACATCAAACCAGGCAAAACCATGGGGGTATGTTGAGATGTAGGACTCTGTCCCTACATCCCTGCAGGTAGGTGATATGCAGACTCAGCCATGTTGGAGGTGGCTATGGAGAACCTCCTGGGGGAGAACTCTCATGGTGTCCCATTCTGGAGCCTGCTGGGATGAGTAACAAGTAAAGTATGTTAGGGCTGCCATTTGCTGGCTCTCAGTAAAGCTGGAGAAACAGCCAAAGCATTGGTGTTAGAGTGAATCTAGAGAGTGGGAGGAAGGAGGACTGGAATAACCAATCTTTTGTTCCCACAAGTGCCTGAGGAAGATGCCTAAGAAGAGGTAAAGCTCTCCCAACCATTGCATCTCCATTCAGGGAAGGGCTTGCATGCTGCTGTCTGACATGCACACTGGAAAGGCAGTCCCACCAGAAACAACTGGCTTTCCACTGATCACTGTGTTGTTGGTGTTTTAAGTGTCACACGATCTACATGGTTACAGGGATAGAAAGCATCCTTGCCTCTGCCTAGGGTTGCCAGATCCACCTAGAAATTTGGGGATGGAGCCTGGAGAGGACAGGGAACTCAGTAGGGTACAATGTCATTGAGTCCACCCTTCAAAGCACACCTTTTATCCAGGGGAGTGGATCTCCGTAGTCTGGAGATGAGTTGTAAATCCTGGGGATCCCCAGGTCCCACCTGGAGGCTGGCAACCCTACCTCTGACTGTGTTGAATGTTGGCCTAGTTGTCTTTTGGGAGACAAGGGAAACATTAGGGTTGTAGTGAGCAATGGGCAGCAGATGCAGCCAATAATTCTTCTGCCTAGATGCTCATAAGAAGTTGGTGAGTCAGTACTGGAAGGAAAGTGCTACCACCTAGGCAGTGTTCCCTCTAAGATGTGTTAGTGTGAGCTAGCTCACAGTTCTTTAGCCTCTGGCTCACACATTTTTGTCTTCACTCACGAAGGATGGCTCCAGAGCAAGCTAATTTGTGCAGTAGCCAAATTGTTCACTCACAACTTCAAATGCCAGTAGGTCACAAAGTAGAATTTTTGCTCACAAGACTCCACAGCTCAGAGGGAGCATCGCACCTAGGTGTTCCTCCAATCCACATCTCTCAGCCTAGCTCCCGACTTGATAGTCTACATTTGGAGATTTGCCTTTTGGGGTGAGGTAACAAAAAAGTCATGGTGATGGTACTCACCCATCCACTGCAGAGAGCTGGAGTCAGACATCTGACTGCATTTACTGGACATTCTGTTTTATTTGCTCAAGCTCTGATCCTGCAAGGAAAAAGACAATTAGGAGTGTTTGGCCACCAGTGACAATAGGTACAGTGAAGTTCCCAGTGTTCCTTGGCAATGGTGGCATGATGTATGAGGGGAGTTTGCATTTGGGGGCCAACATAGGTGCTGTACCATACAGTGGTTTGATCCCCATAGTTCTATTCCATTAACTCAGGTGATTTCCTCTGATAGAAGCAGCCTTCCCCAACACAAGAGGCTTTTCCTTCAACAGAAGAGTCTCTTGAGTCTGGGAAAGCTCCTTCTATTGGAGGAAAGCACTTGTGTTAACAGAACAGATCCACAGGATCCAACCCAATAATGCTTATCCAGTGTCATCCGTGGGAGGGAGGGACATAGTAACAAATGGTTGTTAAACCAGTATACCATTTCCCATGATTCCAGGGGGATAAACAGGAGTCAGCCATTTCTCTTCTGGGAGAGCCTGAGGAAGGGATGGGGGATGTTGAGGAGTCACACTTTAAAACAAGGGATCCCTCTCCCCAGTAAGCCCCATTTTCCCTTGCTTACCTGTGTCTTGGACCTGCAGCCCAATGACAGAACTGAAGTGTTGTTTGCTTTTGAGTGTTTGTATCTGGAGTCCTGCAGAGAAGTACCTATAAAAGCTCTGAGAAGATGTCATGGAGAGATGTCATGACTGCTTCTTGAGCTAGCCAGAACTCTGTCTTCTGGTGTTGCTCAGTGATCGGAGGCTGTCTGTTTGTCTGAGGCTCTCCACTGATTCTAACTGGAGTATTTTCATTTACACCACCTCTTTTGAAGGCATAATATCACATCATTGTTAGAAGCAGGACTGGCCTCTGTGCAGCTATACAGTGCTGGCTAATCTCTGCTTGTCCCAAACCATGCACCCAACTCCACCTGCTTTTTGCCAATTCCACGAACAGGATACTGCCAGCATAATATTGTGTTCTGTTCACTCTCCACAATTTAGTAGTGCCCAGTGAATACAATTCCAGGATGTAATAGCCCATGTACCTATAATAGATTAAATCAGAAGAAAAGGCACCAGGTTCTTGCCTTCAGTAATAAATGTAATCTCATGCTTTTATAATTTCTTGATGTCCAAAGTACATGGGCACTCTCTCTCTCTCCCTCTCTCCCCATATATATAAGTGGTGTGTGTTGCCTTCATCATTACAGAGATGCCAGCATGGCTAAACAGCTGAATCAGAATCAAAGAGCCACCCAGTAGTTTTGTTTTTTAAAAAACTTTCTTAAAAAAAACCTAGAGCATTTCAAAGAATTCTTTGTTATTCTTTGTTATTCTATTATATTAAAATTAAAAAGTATGGGATTCTGGCACCATAAATGTAACAGATTAATCAAAGCATAAACTAAAGCAGTGATGGTGCTCTGATGCAGTCCACAAAAAACTCAGTTATTCTTTAAGATGAGCAAGGTTCCTTTTTATTTTTAAAAAGTCAAACTTCTGCCTATGTGGAGAAATTCAACATGCACAAAAACTCTGACAAACTGAATGTAAATCAACAATAAGGCAAGCAAGGAAGGACTTTGAAAAGCCAGTTGCTGAAGTTATAGAAGGTTTTAATTGAGGGGGGGAATTAAATACATCCGGGGTAGCAAACCAGCCAGTGCGGTACTAGAGCATTAGATGGAAAAGTGTGAAAGAAATGCTGAGGAAGGGCAGGATATTTGCAGAGAAGTTAAAACATTTCTTTTGTTCTCTGCTGAAGAAGTTTGGAAAAATACTGGCACCTAAACCGTCAAAGAGGCAACGCTGCAGCATCAGAACTAATCAGCAATTTAAAAAAAACAAACCTACCACTGCGAAAACCATATGGCTTCCCTCTGAAGGCCAAAGTACACAAGACACAGTTGATCCATGATCAGATTTCCCAACATTTCTATTTTTACTTTTCAGTAGCCACGGGGAGCTCCAAATTTGATCAGAGCAGGAACACTGAGTGATGGGGAGGGGAGTTACTCATTACTCTCCGCTACATTTTCTGTGCCTTCAGCCTCTGGTTGCCTCCCTGAGGAAAAATACAGGTGTCCAAATGTATTTTTCCAGTAAGCGAACAGCAACTGTGGGTGTAGGAAAGATTTCCCCCCCCCCCCTGAAAATAACAGGGGATAGATTTTCTGACTGGAATCATGGAGATCCAAGTCCAGGTGCTCACTCCACCATAAAACTCACTTGGTCCAGTCTGTCTCTCTCAGCCTCATCTACCTCACAGGATCCAGCTGTTATTTTGGTCCCTTATTTAGAGTTCAAGAAGGTCAGAGGAAGCCAGGGAGTGAGAAGAAAGTGACTCAGCAGAAATGTAATGGACAGGGAAGCTTACCAAGAGGCAGAGTCAGACACTGTTCTTGCCACTAAAGAAGGTTTTGCTGATAGGTCTGTCTTTTCAAAGTTTTGTTTACATCAAATGCCACACTTGCCCCCTCCCCAGTGATGGGCAGTGGCGCTACTAGCCAGGCAGAAATAGAGCTTTTGCCTATATTCAGTGGCATACAGCCTGCCGTCTCTGAAGACTGGGTGGAGGATTCAAGTAAATGCTATTTTATCTATACATAAGAACAGGCAGCATCCCCTGTGCCAACTTATTGGGGGCCAGCCACGATTCAGGATGCTCAAACACCCACCAGTTTGGCTTACCAGCTGTTCGCTGGTGGCAAACAGGGAGTGGGTTGTCTGACAATCAGTTTGCTTTCCATGAACAGTTCAAGCCTATCCGTCAGGTTTTCAGGTATTCACACAGTATGGTGCAACTGGCAGTGTTTTAAAGACTTGATTTTTAAAAACTATTTCATGTGTAAGTCCATGTTACTGCAGTTACTCAAGCATGGAGATTTTAGCACAGCCTTATGGGAGGCATAGCTCCCCCTTCATAGAATTAAGAACCTGACCTGACAATTCATGACCCTGGGTGGAAACAGACCGGTCTACTGTGCAGATACAAAAGCCCCTGCAAACAAGGAAATTCCACTACCCCAGCTTCCACACAGCTGCAAAAGTGCTCAACAGCTGTCCATGGTGTCATAGGATGGGCAAACAGGTCAATTGTTTCGCACATGGGATTGTGACAGACAAACTGACCATTAAATGTGTTTGCCACAAAATTTGTGGCATTTCTAACCACAATGCATAACTGAGAGAGAGAAAGAGAGAAAGACAATCCAGATGAAATGTGAGATGTAGGTATTGAGGATGGGTCTGTGATCTCCCAACTACATCTTGAATGTTCCTCTAAAAGCAACCATGTAGAGCTTTTTTGTGGAGGGTAACACTTTCTCCCCCTCACCATTTCCAAAGACAAGGACCACTAGTCCTGCCCTGAAGCCCAAGCACATATTTTCTGACAGCACAAGAAAGCAGAACCAAGATGTTTATCACATGGCAGAAACCTCCAAGTTGGAGCTGAATATGGAATTTGCTCATTGAATCTCCCAAGTTGCTGCTCTTTAATAAGTAAAAGCTGTCAAGAGGACAGAAGGAAAGGGAAACGATCCCACTGGAGACATGGACCACTATATTATATGGAAGGGCAGGAAGCAAGGCTTGAGCAAGGCATACTCGACATTGTGAAACTGATGGGGAACTTTGGCCTCGCAACATGTCAAATGCAAGGATTTCATGGAACTCTTGAATTTCATAATCCACACTTTCCCTTCCTTGAAAGCCCCCATAGCCTCTCACCTTTTCCTGCTTCTTTTTTCTCCTTTCCACCCACCAGCCAACCTAACTTTTATCCAGCTCCTGTCTTCAGCATACCTTCCTTCCCTCCACCTGGCAGCCTCTACTGAGGAAAACTATGGTCCAGTTGCATGATGCCATACACTGGGCCCAGTTGTGCTGTGGGGAGCACACAATGATTTGCAGGGATCACTTCACTTTCTCCTGTGCCCCCCTCCCCACGCTATTTTCTCTTCTCCTTCTCATGGCAACCCCCATATCCTCACCTTTTCCTGCTTCCTTCTCTCCTTCCCTCCACCAACCAACCTACTTTTTATCTGTCTTTAGATATTTTAGTATTTATTTACTTCATTTATATTCTACCTTTCAGCACAACGGGGACCCAAAGCAGTTTACATCATTCTCCTCTCCTCCATTTTATCCTCAGAACAATCACTGTGAGGTAGGTTAGGATGAGAATATCTGACTGGCCCAAGGTCAACAAGTGAGCCTCCACAGCAGAGTGGTGATCCAAACCTGGGTGTCCCAGATTCTAGATTAAATGCTCACCACTACATACAACTGGTTTTCATGGGTTGGCTGCTGTTAAACAGTACCAAGCAGCCAGTTCTGGGTGAGCCATGCAAATTGTATGGTGTCAAGTTGCCCAGTTGTTGCTGCCAGGCCTGTCCTTGGCAAGTCCTTTCCCAAAGGCCAAATAGTCCTGGAAAGGGCCCTGCCTCTGCCTATGACTGACAGAAAGAGGCTTGAAGGCTGGCAATATAGTTGTAGTTGCCATGCAACCCCCATAATACTCATGAGAGGTCATTTGTTTCTTAAAGCTACAGGTGCTGCTTCTATTATTTTTGAGGGGGTAACCTCCCAATTATTATTTAGATTTCAGATTTTTCTGAAAACCTGGGTCTTTTTTCAGGTTTGTAGAAAGATCTGTCTTTGTCCCCCCTCCAAACCAGCCACTCCCTCCTGGGGAACCATTCTTGCCAATCTCCAGGTGAGGGCTGGAGATCACTCAGAATTACAATTGCATCTTCAGATGGCAGAGATTAGTTTCCTTGGAAAAAATGGTGGTCTCTGTGCCCTTATACTCTGCTGAGATGCCTCCCCTATGACAGCCAATGTGATGTAGCAGTCAGGGCTTCAAAGCACAGTAGAGGCTGCAGGTGATGGAGCAGGTGATGGAGGGAGATGGAAAGCTGAAGACTGAGAGGGAAATAAAATTAGGTTGATGATTGGCTGGGAAGGAGATAGGGATGCCAACTCCAGGTGGGAAATTCCTGGAGATTTGAGGGATGGAGCCAGGAAAGGGTGAGGTTTCAGGAAGGTTGGGACCTCAGACAGGAACAATGCCATAGACTCCACCCTCCAAACTAGCTATTCCCTCCTGGGGAACCATTGTTGCCAATCTCCAGGTGAGGTCTGGAGATCACAGAATTATAACTGCTCTCCAGATGGCAGAGATCAATTCCCCTGGAGAAAATTGTGTCATTATACCCTGCTGAGGTCACCACAGCAAATTGACACTGAGTGCCCAAGCCTGGGGCACTCTCCTAGAGCCTCTTTCTAGAGCTCATTGTATTTATTTCTACAATGGGCCTTATTACTAGTACTGTTCTAAGTCTATAGAACTCAATAGGCATAGAAGAGTATAACTCTGCATACGATGGTATTGTTAATTATGTTGCCATGTGCATTGGCTTAATTTCAGTAGGAAATGAGGACTAAGGGCTTAAGCCCAAAACTTCTTAGGACAGATGCTTTTTGAGGCTGGCTTTGAAGGAAGAGAGGGAGACAGCATCCTATAGGTGTATCTATGAGGACATATACACAGATATGATGTACACAGGAAACAATTACCCTGGAAACATATTTTGGGGTCATAATAGGAAGTGGAAAGATAACTGAAAATGCCAGTTCATTTTGTAGCAGTGAAAAAGGCAAATTTGTGATTAGACGATGTAAAGGACTGAAAGTAAAACAGTAAGTCGTGTCTGTGACTTGTCCACGTCTGAAACACAACGGCTGCTTCTGATTGTCCCCTCTTAGAAAGTTTTAAATCAGAGCAATATACATAGGCTGGGGTCACACACACTAAATAGTGCACTTTCAATCCACTTTCAGTGAACTTTCCAACTGGATTTTACTGTGTGAACTGGCAAAATTCAGTTGGAAAGTGCCTTGAAAGTGGATTGAAAGTGGATTATTTAGTGTGTGTGACTGGCAAGTCAGGGTGTTAGCTTAGACAAAAAATAAATCTCTTCCTTCCTCTTTTGTTTTGGTTATTGTTTTAAGCACTACAGTTTATGATCATCTAGTCAAATTGAGTGGTAGGTTTGGGATGTAAAATGTAATATTGTTTCATGCCAAACATAACTATTGGCTGTGAGTTCCATAAATTGAGGCAGTGTCTACTAGAATGGAAGGATTTCAATATTTGCAACTGCCAGCACTGATAATTAAAAAACAATCCTCCATATTTAAAGGTAATACACCTCTTATTATGAATGACAATATTTAACCCAGAGACAATTCAGAGGTAATATACCTCTGATAACTTGATCTGGGGACAAACAATAGAGGAAGGTGTGCTCTGTTTTCAGTTTCCCAGATAAATGTAGCTAGCCCCTCTTAAGGAAAAGCTGTTGGACTAGACAGATGTTTAGTCTGAGTTAGGAAAGTAATTATTATATTATATTATTGCCCAGATAATCTCTACATTTTTGAAGAGCATAGCAAACTTTTATAATAAGGAAAATTTGAGAGAGATTTCTGCTGTCTTCCCCCTTTTTACACAAGGATTCAGTCACTCTACACGTTTGTGTTTGCAATCCCAGCCTAGTAAATGGGAGGGGGAGAAGGAATTAAAATCATATATAACAATTCCTATTGCAAGAAACATTGGGTTGGATCCAGCCAGCTTTTCTGCCAGTGAAAAAAGAAAAAGGTGTCCCCTTTGATCACCCAAAGGCTATGCTGAGGATCATGGGACCGGCATCAACAAAAGACGGACCGGACCGGTCAGGGGCTGTACTATTGAGGGGAACTGAGGTGAGATGGGGGGGGGATGGCAAGATCCAGACCATCAAAAAGTCTCAGGTCTACAACTCTGTAAACTCTGTAAAGATCTATGTTAAGCCAATTTTTAATGTTTGGTTCCTGTTCTCACTGTCTTTCTCACACACAAGAAAAGTGCTAATATATTTCAAACACGATAAGGTCAAGAACCCTCCAATCTACAGAAAATAGTTCAAAACAGTAACCCAGAGTATTGACAAGAAACAAGAAAAGTGCTAATATCTTTCAAACACGATAAGGTCAGGAACCCTCCAATGCTCATCTACAGAAAATAGCTCAAAACAGTAACCCAGAGTATTGACAAGAAACTCACACAGCCAGGTTTGCATGCAGTTTGACCTGAGAAAAATCCATTCAGTGTACTGTTTTTCGGGTGAAATGGTCCATGCACAATAGCGTTACGCACAAAGGATTTATCTTACGGTTGACACAATTACCTCCATGATCCGAGCGATTTGTTGAACTAAAACATTCCCTCCAGAAGTTCAGGTTTGAAAAAAGAGACAGTAATAAAGAAACTGACCTTTGATTCCTCTTTCTCTGCCTTCTACTCACCGCGATGAGATACACAGGCAAGCCTACCCCCTTCTTTACTTTCTCCCTTGGTTGTTCACATTTGCTGCAGCTATGCAGCCTTCCAGACAATACAGCAGGAAATCTGTGAGGTTTGCCATGAGGACAGGTGCAGCTTTTGCCAGCTGCCCAGCGCTGTTAGAGCCCTTGTCTGTTCTGGCTGTTCACTCCGGTGTGAGAAAGGCACCAGCTTTTTGCAGCTAATCTTGCCTCTTCTGCGAAATCAATCAGGGGAAGGAGGAGGGGAAGAGACAGAGAAGAGGCTCCGTGCTCTCAATGCAAACAACCAGCCTGCCTGCTGCCAGCCCTTTGCTTCTGCTGCCAGGGATGACATTCAGGATACCGCACTGGTCCCTCATTATGTAAGGCAGTCTAGGTCAAGTGTAGGAGAGACTCCGACGGCCTGAAAAAGCGACTCGGATTCCTGCTTCAGCTTTAATGCTTCGTGGGGACATGGACATTGGATTATGACCTTTTGCTGCATCTACTTGGGTAATTAAATTTTTTTTTTTGCATGATCGAATGATAACTCTGCCAGGGGGTTATTTTTTCCTAGACAAAATGACTGTCAGCCTTGCAATGGGATGCAAGTGGTGGTGGGGGACTACTGGGGGGGGGGAGAGATCAAGATCTGTCTCCATGCTTGAATAAGCACAGCCGTCCATAACTAGTCCTCTCAGCTCAGACACACTTTGTGAACAAATACATAATATATCAGGGCTTGCTTAACAAACATCTTCCCTCTCTCCATGTGGGAATTGCCATTGATCTGACTGATTAACCCATGAAATAAACCTGTTTCTTTCCATGCACTACAAATGAATGTTGTTGGGAAATGGCTATTAGATGGGAATAGATTGACTGCAATTTGTGGTTCTCCGTGTTACTTGTGTCTCAGATTTATGAATGTGCCTCTTTCCCAAGACAGCTGCTATAGGTTTACATTCATATGTGTGTGTGCTTCTTCATTATTTTAGAGCACAATTTCCCTCTGCAAAAAAAAAAAAAATCCTGAAAAATGCTTGGTTAGCATTCCTTGTCCGCCTGCGTGGATTTATATACCCCTAATATACATACAAGGGTGTGAATACTGCAGACAACATTGCACACGATCACTGCTCTGCAGATGTATGAACAGAGTACCTTTTGCGGTGATGGGTACAGCAGGTGATTTGAGTAACAGTTAGGTGCTGAAAGATACTAAAGCATCTAGAAACAGCTCAGAAAGATATTGGCCAATAATGAGATTTTATTATCAATAATATTAGAGTGGGGGGGGGATATCATATTGCAGCAGTTCAGGTGGCCCTGGATAGTAAAGAGCACATACTGATGCAGCAGCCTTGTGCAAGGAATTTCAACCAAACTAGCTCCTTTTAATGAAATAACTACCTGGTAAAGCAGCATTATACATTTGAATGAACTCGGAAGTTTTCTGCAGCACCACGGACAGCAACCATGCTCCCTTTAGAGGGGGTGGCATTGCAGAAGTCACTTAAAAGAATTGCTTGTGTAATATATTTGCATACGTAGTCAATACACACACATACACATATATAAGCTTGTTATAGACTTTGATGTCTGGGAAGGGAAAAGCTCTCAGTCAGCACCATAATGATGACAAAATATATTCAATTTATTGTTTTGGCTCTTGAAAGCTAGACCGCATTCATGAACATTCGGTATTGCTTTTTGTTACAACCCCCCCCCCCCAAGCATCATTGTCTTATACAGTGAGTTTTTTTAAGGGATGTTAGTTGTGAGGCATTGCTTATCTGTAATATATTGTCTCACTTTTGCTAAAGTTGCTGCTTTGCTGTCCATTGTTCCTGCATAACCTCAAGGGGAGTTGATATTTTCTTGGGGAAATATTTCTTGTAGCAATATGTAAATATTTGCATAATAGATAGAAATACAAAAGATGGGGTAACTTTCCAACCAATAACAAGAGTTCAGGAGTTCAGGGAATAAAACTTCCTTTCTCATCTCATGTATTGGGGGGGGGGTTTACTATAGAGGGTATCCGGGCATGGAGATACATGGGTATCTCCCCATCATCATCACCCATTTTTGTCTTCACAGCAATCATGCAAGGTAAGTTAGGCTGAGAGAGACTGACTAGACTAAAGTCACCCAGTGAACTTCAAGGCAAGAGTGGGGATTTGGCTATATCACACTGGCTATATCACACCTAATGGCTATATCACACTGGATCTCTTTAAAGTTTATCCCCCTAAAGTAAGCACAGCATTAAATTGACATAAAAACACTGGCTCGTAGACAATAGCAAAAAAAAAAAAAGACAAACTGAACTATTACAATGGTATATCTTTCGTTATTCTGTCTTTAGCTAACTGTCTTTGGTCTTGTCTACATTTTCTGCTACTGAACAAGGTGGTCCCTTGTTATGGGAACCAGTGTGGTGTAATAGTTAAAACACTAGACTTTGAGTGGAGAGATTTGGGTTGAAATCTCCTGTCAGCCATGAAGCTTGCTGGGTGATCTTAGGCTAGTCACTCTGCTTCAGCTTCACAGGACTGTTGTGAAGATAAAATGGAGGTTTGAATTGTATCATTGATTTTTTTTCTGATACTCAGTTCTAAGGAAGTCTGCCTAGATAAGAAGTGCAAGATATCTCCATCCTACCGTAGCCAATTGCTTAAGTCAGTTTTCAGTGAGTTTTGCAGTTTCTGGACAGCAAATCTATATTCAGGATGACATTGACTGCAGGAATAGTAAAAATCGAAGATCTGTCATTTATTTTAAATGTGAAATAAAAACAAAGCGTCACTTTTTGCATTGTGAGTCTTGTAGGAAATACTGTATATCTGCATTGTTGGACTATAGCGATCGTTTGCTACTGGTTCACACAGGAAAACCAGTTGCAAATGGTTGCTATTGCACAATGATAGTGAAATAGCTAACTATGTGTTGATGAAGCCCAAGTTTGTTGTTTTCGTTAGCAAAGTTTACCCAGCTAACCAGGCCATTCTTCCTGGTGCTTTGCTTGTTCAGCTCCAAAAAATGAATGAAATGCAGGGTGAAAGTTCCTTTTGATAGTTTTGAAGACCACCACAAAGGGAGAATCATGGGGGGGAAACCAATAGCCAATGAAAGCGAGCAATAGGCCCAACTGTAATATATATAGGGGATCAGTGTTGCGCCATTTGAGTGGCAATCTACAAGCTCTTCAATACAGAACAATTATGACATAGACTTCAATGAAAATGAAATGGCATAGGGTTGGATCCAACCAGCTTTTCCCCAGGTGAAAAAGGGAGAAAGACCCTTTCAACCATAAAAATATATATATGCTGGGGATCGTGGGACCTGAACAGGCAAATGCCATGTGGTTACAGGAACTGTAATAAGGAGAGGAACTGGATGCAAGGGAGTAAGACAGCTGGCACGATTCGACCCATAATCCTGGACAAGGAATTTTAGAACTGCAGTATATGCAAGTCAGGGTCAGCATCAGCTGAATTGGGGCAGCAGCTAGGCCCCACTGCTCTTACCTCCCCCGCTTATTTGCTAGCCCTCCATGGCGCTCCCAGCTACATGCACTGCCCAATGTCACTGGTGGAAAGGCTGCATGCTCTGGTGAGCTTGGGCAGAGGGTGACCTCAAAATTGGGCAGGGAAAGGACACACAGGTGGGAGGCATGTGAGTGGGGCGAAGGGAAGGAGGGTGTGTGGAGGAGCTGGTGGTAATGGAAGAGGGGAGAAGGGGCCAGGAACTCTCTGCCTGGGACCCCTTAAAACCTGGAACTGGCCCTGGCAATGGTAATGACAGAATTTCAAGTAGGAATTGTGGGATGCAATTCATGGCAGTTTGGTGTAGTGGTTAAGTGTGCGGACTCTAATCTGGGAGAACCGGGTTTGATTCCCCACTCCTCCACTTGCACCTGCTGATGTGACCTTGGGTCAGTCACAAGCTCTGGCACAGCTGTCCTTGAAAAAGAGCAGTTTGTGTCAGAGTTCTCTCAGCCCCACCCACCTCACAGGGTGTCTGTTGTGGGGAGGGG